>NW_026086803.1:0-11357 GCF_022539395.1 Myiozetetes cayanensis | reverse complement strand
CCCCCAATGTCACCCCAATGTCACCCCAAATGTCCCCAACCCCACTGCGGGGACCCCCTGGGGGACGATGGTGGGACCCCCCGTCACCTCTGTGTCATCTGTGTCACCTCCCAATGTCACCCCAATGTCCCCAATGTCACCCCAAATGTCCCCAATGTCACCCCAATGACCCCAACCCCACTGCGGGGACCCCCTGGGGGACGACGGTGGGACCCCCCCCGTCACCTCTGTCACCCCCTGTCACCCCCTGTCACCTCTGTCACCCCAATGTCATCCCAATGACCCCAAATGTCCCCAACCCCACTGTGGGACCCCCTGGGGGACGACGGTGGGACCCCCCCCCGTCACCTCTGTCACCCCCTGTCACCTCCTGTGTCACCTCCCTGTCACCCCAATGTCCCCAATGTCACCCCAAATGTCCTCAATATCCCCTAAATGTCCCCAGTGTCACCCCAATGTCACCCCAAATGTCCCCAACCCCACTGAGGGGACCCCCTGGGGGACAACGGTGGGACCCCCCCCCCGTCACCAATGTCACCCCCTGGGTCACCTCTGTCACCTTCTGGGTCACCTCTGTCACCCCAAAGGTCCCAAAATCCCCCCAATGTCCCCAAATCCTCCCAAGTCCCCCCCAAATGTCCCCCAATGCCCCCAATCCCCCAATGTCCCCAATTCCCCCTTGTGTCCCCAAATGTCCCCAATATCCCAAATGCCCCCAAACTCCCCAAATGTCCCCAAATCCTCCCAATATCCCAAAATCCTCCAATGTCCCCAAATTTCCCCAATATCCCAAATCTCCCAATCCCCCCGACCTCCCTCAATGTCCCCAACCCCTCTGATGTCCCCAAATGTCCCCAAATCCCCCCCAAATGTCCCCAAATCCTCCCCAACCCCCCAATGTCCCCAAATGCCCCCAATGTCCCCAAATCCCCCAATGTCCCCAAATCCCCCAATGTCCCCAATCCCCCAATCTCCCAATGTCCCCCAAATCCCCCAATGTCCCCAATGTCCCCAAATCCCCCCAATGTCCCCAAATCCCCCAATGTCCCAAATCCCCAAATCCCCAAAATCCCCCAATCCCTCCCAATGCCCCCAATATCCCCAAATCCCCCAATGTCCCCAAATGTCCCCAATCTCCCAATGTCCCCAATCTCCCAGTATCCCCAATCCCCCAATGTCCCCAAATCCCCCCAGAAATCCCCAAGTCCCCAATGTCCCCAATATCCCCAATCCCCAATAACCCCACATGTCCCCAATGTCCCCAATATCCCAAATCCCCCAAATGTCCCTAAATGTCCCCAAATGTCCCCAAATCTCCCAATGTCCCCAATGTCCCCAACATCCCCAAATCCCCAATGTCCCCTAATCCCCAATCCCCAATGTCCCCAATCCCCCAATGTCCCCAAATCCCCAATGTCCCCAATGTCCCCAATCCCCAAATCCCCAATGTCCCCAAATCCCCAATGTCCCCAAATCCCCCCAATGTCCCCAATGTCCCCAAATCCCCCAAGCCCCCCAATGTCCCCAAATGTCCCCAATATCCCCAATGCCCCCAATATCTAAAATCCCCCAATGTCCCCAAATCTCCCCAATATCCCCAATATCCCCCAATTGTCCCCTAAATCCCCCCAATGTCCCCAAATCCCCAACACCCCCCAATGTCCCCCAATGTCCCCAAATCCCAAATCCCCAAATATCCCCCAATGTCCCCAATGTCCCCCACATCCCAAATCCCCCAATGTCCCCAAATGTCCCCAAATGTCCCCCAAATCTCCCCAATGTCCCCAAATCCCAATGTCCCCAAATCCCCCAATGTCCCCAAATCCCCCAATACCCCAATGTCCCCAAACCCCTCAATGTCCCCAAATCCCCAAATGTCCCCAAATTCCCCAATGTCCCCAATGTCCCAAATCCCCCAAACCCCCAATGTCCCAAATCCCCAATGTCCCTAATATCCCCAATATCCCCCAAACCCCCTCAATGTCCCCAAATCCCCCAATATCCCAAATGTCCCAAATCCCCAATGTCCCAAATCCCCCAAATCCCAGTGTCCCCAAATTCCCCAATATCCCAAATCCTCCCAATCCCCTGACCCCTGCTGTCCCCAAGTGTCCCCAATCCCCAATGTCCCCAAATCTCCCAATCCCCATATCCCAAAATGTCCCCAATATCCCAAATCCCCCCAAATGTCCCTCAATCCCCCTGATGTCCCCAAGTGTCCCCAATGTCCCAAATCCCCCCAAATCCCCAAATGTCCCCAAATGTCCCCAACCCCTCTGATGTCCCCAAGTGTCCCCAAGTGTCCCCTGCTGTCCCCAAATGTCCCCTGTGTCCCCCCAGGGTTCGTGGAGCGGGGGGGGCTCCCGTTTTGCCGCCGGGATTTCGGGGAGCTCTTCGGGGGTCGCTGCCGGGGCTGCCCCCGCCCCGTCCTGGGGGGCTTCGTCACCGCCCTGGGGGGGCTCTGGCACCCCGAGTGCTTCGTCTGCCAGGTGAGACCCCCCCCAAAAATGTCACCAAATCACCCCAAAAACACCCCAAAGTGACCCCAATGTCCCCCCCCCTGCCCTGGGGGGGCTCTGGCACCCCGAGTTCTTCGTCTGCCAGGTGAGACCCCCCCAAAAATGTCACCTGTGTCACCCCAATGTCCCCTCGTGCCTGGGGCTCGCACCGAGTGCTTCGCCAGGTGAGACCCCAAAATGTCACCTGTGTCACCCCAATGTCCCCAGTGACCTCAATGTCCCCTGCCCTGGGGCTGACGAGTGCTTCTGCCAAAATGCTCACCTGTGTCACCCCCAATGTCCCCAAAGTGACCCCAATGTCCCCCCCCCTGCCCTGGGGGGGCTCTGGCACCCCGAGTGCTTCGTCTGCCAGGTGAGACCCCCCCCAAAAATGTCACCAAATCACCCCAAAAACACCCCAAAATCACCCCAAAAATACCTCCAAAATCACCCCCAAATCACCAAAAAAATACCCCCAAAACACCCCCAAAATTACCCCAAAAATACCCCAAAAATACCCCAAACACCCCCCAAATTACCCTAAAAATACTCTCAAAATCACCCCCAAAATTGCCCCAAAAACACTCAAAAAATACCCCCAAAATCAACCCAAAAATACCCACAAAATCACCCCCAAAATTTCCCCAATATAACACCCAAAAAATACCCCAAAAATACCTCCAAAACCACCCCCAAAACCACCCCAAAATCACCCCAAAAATACCCCCAAATTACCCCCAAAATCACCCCAAAAATACTCTCAAAATCACCCCCAAAATTACCCCCAAAACACCCCAAAACCACCCACAAAACCCACCCCAAAATCACCCCCAAAACCAACCCAAAAATACCCCAAAATCACCTCAAAAATACCCCAAAATCACCTCATAAATACCCCAAAAATACCCCCAAAATTACCCCAGAATCACCCCGTGTCCCGCCTGACCCCCACGTCCCTGCACCCCCTGACCCCCTGTACCCCAAATTCTGACCCCCCATGACCCCCTGACCCTGTACCCCAAATTCTGACCCCCTGACCCCCCTGTACCCCAAATTCTGTCCCTGTACCCCAAATTCTGTCCCTGTACCCCAAATTCTGACCCCAAATTTCTCTCTTCCCCCCTCCAGGACTGCCTGGCTCCCTTCCTGGGGGGTCCCCTAGTCCCCCTGACCCCCTGATCCCCCATGACCCCCTGACCCTGTACCCCAATTTGTGACCCCCTGACCCCCTGAACCCCAAATTCTGTCCCTGTACCCCAAATTCTGACCCCAAATTTCTCTCTTTTCCCCCTCCAGGACTGCCTGACCCCTTCCCGGGGGCTCCTTCTTCCACCTTGGGGGCATCCCTGACCCCCCGACCCCCATGACCCTGACCCTGGACCCCAAATTCTGACCCCTGACCCCCTGTACCCCAAATTCTGTCCCTGTACCCCAAATTCTGACCCCAAATTTCTCTCTTTTCCCCCCCTCCAGGACTGCCTGGCCCCCTTCCCGGGGGGCTCCTGTGTCCCCCTGACCCCCTGACCCCCCATGTCCCCCTGACCCTGTACCCCAAATTCTGACCCCCATGACCCCCTGACCCCCACGTCCCTGCACCCCCTGACCCCCTGTACCCCAAATTCTGACCTCAAATTTCTCTCTTTCCCCCCTCCAGGACTGCCTGGCCCCCTTCCCGGGGCTCCTTTTCCATCTGGGGGCTCCTGACCCCCATGACCCCCTGACCCCCTGACCCTGTACCCCAAATTCTGTCCCTGTACCCCAAATTCTGACCCCCTGACCCCCTGTACCCCAAATTCTGACCCCAAATCTCTCTCTTTCCCCTCCAGGACTGCCTGGCCCCCTTCCCGGGGGCTCCTTCTTCGAGCTGGGGCGTCCCTTGCCAGCTCCACTTCCAGGCCCGCTCGGGGGCTCTGGGAGGCTCCTCTGGTGGGGGCTCCTCGGGGGTCTCCGGGAGTCTCTGAGCCCCCTGCGGGGCTGCGGGGCCCCGTGCGGGGTCGGAGCCTCCGCGCCCTCGGGCGCCGCTTCCCACCGAGCACTTCGAGTGCAGCTTCTGCCGAAGAGCCCTCGGCACGGGGGGCTCCTTCCAGGAGCAGGGGGCAAGGCCTTCTGCCCACCCTGCTTCAGGAGGCTCTTTGGGTGAGGACCCCCAAAAACTGCCCCTGGGACCCCAAAAACCCCCAAGGACCCCCACCCCGAGCACTTCGAGTGCAGCTTCTGCCGAAGAGCCCTCGGCACGGGGGCTCCTTCCAGGAGCAGGGGGCAAGGCCTTCTGCCCCCTGCTTCAGGAGGCTCTTTGGGTGAGGACCCCCAAAACCCCCTGGGACCCCCAAAACCCCCACCCGAGCGCTTCGAGTGCAGCTTCTGCCGCCGCCCCTCGGCACGGAGGCTCCTTCCAGGAGCAGGGGGCAAGGCCTTCTGCCCACCCTGCTTCAGGAGGCTCTTCGGGTGAGGACCCCCAAAACCCCCAAAAACCCCCGGGACCCCAAAACCCCCATGGACCCCCACCCGAGCACTTCGAGTGCAGCTTCTGCCGAAGAGCCCTCGGCACGGGGGCTCCTTCCAGGAGCAGGGGGCAAGGCCTTCTGCCCCCTGCTTCAGGAGGCTCTTTGGGTGAGGACCCCCAAAACCCCCAAAAACCCCCAGAAACCCCCATCATCCCACGGATCACCAGAGACCACCAGAGATCACCAACCCCCAGGGACCACCAGAGATCACCAAGCCCCACCATGGACCCCCACCCAAGGCCTTCTGCCCTCCCTGCTTCAGGAGGCTCTTTGGGTGAGGACCCCAAAACCCCCAAAACCCCCGGGACCCCCAAAACCCCCGGGACCCCCAAACCCCCCATTATCCCACGGATCACCAGAGACCATCAGAGAGCACCAGAGACCACCACAGATCACCAAACCCCCCCAGGGACCCCCCACCCAAGGCCTTCTGCCCCCCCTGCTTCAGGAGGCTCTTTGGGTGAGGACCCCAAAACCCCCTGGGACCCCCAAAACCCCCAAAACCCCCCATTATCCCACAGATCAGCAGAGACCACCACGGATCACATGGACCACCCAAACCCCCTGGGACCCCTAAAACCCCCAGGGACCACCAGAGACCCCCATGGACCCCCCACCCAAGGCCTTCTGCCCACCCTGCTTCAGGAGGCTCTTTGGGTGAGGGACCCAAAAACCCCAAAAACCCCCGGGACCCCAAAAACCCCCATCATCCCACGGATCACCAGAGACCATCAGAGACCACCATGAATCACCAAACCCCCAGGGACCCCCATGGACCCCCCACCCAGGCCTTCTGCCCCCCTGCTTCAGGAGGCTCTTTGGGTGAGGAGACCCAAAACCCCGGGACCCCCAAAATCCCCCTGGGACCCCAAAAACCCCTGGATCACCAGAGACCACCACGGATCACATGGAGCACCCAAACCCCAGGGACCACCAGGGACCCCCACCCAAGGCCTTCTGCCCCCCTGCTTCAGGAGGCTCTTTGGGTGAGGGAGACCCCAAAACCCCAGGACCACCAGAGACCCCATGGACCCCCACCCAAGGCCTTCTGCCCCCTGCTTCAGGAGGCTCTTTGGGTGAGGAGACCCCAAATCCCCTGGACCCCAAAAACCCCGGGACCCCAAACCCCCGGATCAGCAGAGACCACCAGAGACCACCACGGATCACATGGAGCACCCAAACCCCCAGGGACCACCAAACCCCCAGGGACCCCCACCCAAGGCCTTCTGCCCCCTGCTTCAGGAGGCTCTTTGGGTGAGGGAGACCTCCAAATCCCCCTGGGACCCCAAAAATCCCCGGGACCCCAAAAACCCCCATCATCCCACGGATCACCAGAACCCCCATGGACCCCAGAGATTTTGGGGAGGGGTTTGGGGTTTTGGGAGGTCTGAGAGGATTTGGGTTTTGGGAGGTTTGAGGGGTTTTAGGGAGTTTTTAGGGAGTCTCGGAGCAGCTTACACGCTCTACAGCTCAATAAAAGCACCTGCAGCACCAGCACCAGTTTGGGACCAGTTCCTTCCAGTTTGGGGCCAGTTCCTCCCAGTTTGGGGTCATTTTTGTCACATTTTTTGGGTCATTTTCACTCCCATTTTTGGGTCATTTCCCCCCCCATTTTTGGGTCATTTTCACTCCCATTTTGGGTCATTTTTCCCACCCATTTTGGGTCATTTCCCCCCCCATTTTGGGTCATTTTCTCCCCCATTTTAGGTCATTTTCACCACCCATTTTTGGGTCATTTTCCCACCCATTTTTGGGTCATTTTCTCCCCCATTTTAGGTCATTTTCACCACCCATTTTTGGGTCATTTTCCCACCCATTTTTGGGTCATTTTCCCACCCATTTTTGGGTCATTTTCCCCCCCATTTTGGGTCATTTCCCACCCATTTTTAGGTCATTTCCCCCCCATTTTGGGTCATTTTCACCACTCATTTTTGGGTCATTTTGGGTCATTTCCACGCCCCGTCGTGGCCCCGCCCCCATATCCTTATATGGCATACCCATGCCCGGGCTCGGTGGGAAAAGGCCGTGACGTCATGAGAGGCAGTGACGTCAAAGCGGCACCTCCACCCTCCGCGAGAACCCCCAAAAACACCCCAAAAAATAAAAAAAAGACCAAAAAACCCTCCGACGGCGCCGCCTCCATCTTGCCCTCCCTCACAGCTTCCCGCCATTCCCGCTCCTCCCCTCCCGTCCAATCATCGCCCTCCCCTCCCCTCTTAGCCCCGCCCTCCTCCTTTTCCCGCCAATCAGCACCTCTCCCTTTTTCCCGCCTCGCGCGCTGATTGGCTGAGCTCCCCCCCTCCTTAAGCCACGCCCCACTCCTGGCAAGCCCGCCCTCCCCGCGCCCTCACTCGGCTCAGCCGCGCATGCGCAGGACCCCCCGCTTCCGCCCCGCCCGCCGGCGCCATCTTGGTGGAGTTTTGGGGTGAAATCCCCCAATTTTGGGGCCTCTCGGGCCGCCCCCACAGGGAAAGGTTGGGGAGGCCGGAGCCCCCCCCCGGAGCTGCGGCCGCCGGGGGGGGGCGGCCCGAGAGCCTCCGGAGCCCGCCGGGATCGGAGCTGGAGGAACCGGTGAGGGGAACAGGGAGGTGGGGGCGTCGTGAGGGATTTTGGGGGCGAGGGGGTCTGAGGGAGTTGGGGGGCAAGGAAAGGCCTCGAGGGAGGCACTTGAAGGGCAGAGAATGAACGGGGGAGGGTCACTCGTGGGGCTGGGGGGATCCCTTTGAGGTGAGGGTCCCTGAGGGGTCAGTTGTGGGGCTGGGGTTTTGTTTGGGGGTTTGAGGGGTCCTTGTGGGGTCACTTTTGGGCTCTGCCGTCACTTTGGGCTCGGGGGGGTGTCTGGGGGTCACTTTGGGGGTCAGTTGTGGGTCTGAGTTGGGGGTCCCTTCTTGGGTCTGGGGGGGTCATTGAGGGGTCAGTTGTGGGTCTGGGGGTCACTTTTGGGGTCTCTTTTGGGGTCTGGGGGTCCTGAGAGGTCACTTGAGGGGTCTGGAGGTCCCTTTTGGGGTCTCTTTTGGGGGTCACTTTTGGGGTCCCTTTTGGGGTGCCCAGGGTCTGGGGGAGTCACTTTTGAGGGGTCTACTTTGTGGGTCTGGGGGTCACTTTTGGGGTCTCTTTTTGGGTCTGGGGGGGTCCCTGAGGGGTCTCTTTTGGGGTCTCTTGGAGGTCACTTCTGAGGTCCTTGGTCACTTTTGGGGTCTCTTTTGGGGTCTGGGGGGGTCCCTGAGGGGCTTCTTTTGGGGTCTCTTTTGGGGTCTGGGTGGGGTCACTTTGGGGTCTCTTTTTGGGGTCTGGGGGTCCTGAGGGCTTCTTTGGGGTCTCTTTTCGGGGTCACTTTTGGGGTCTCTTTTTTGGGGTCTGGGAGGTCCCTGAGGGGTTTCTTTTTGGGGCTCTGGGGGTCACTTTTGGGGTCTCTTTTGGGGTCTGGGGGTCCTGAGGTTTCCTTTGGTGGGGTCTCTTGTGGGGTCACTTTTGGGGTCCCTGAGGGATCTGGGGGGGTCCTGAGGGGTCTCTTTTTGGGTCTGGGAGGTCACTTTGGGGGTCTCTTTTGGGGTCTGGGGTTGTCCCTGAGAGGTCTCTTTTGGGGTCACTTTTGGGGTCACCCTGGGTCTCTTTTGGAGTCTGGGGGCTCTGAGGGTCTCTTTTTGGGTCTGGGGGTCACTTTGGGGGTCTCTGTGTCAGCCCCTCCCCCAATGCCGGCCCCCCGCCCCTCCCCCCGGCCCGGGAGCCTCCGGGACCCCGAAGTGGCCGAGCTGTTCCTGAAGGAAGACCCCGAAAAGCTCTTTGGGGACCTGAGGGAGATCGGCCACGGCAGTGTGGGGGTCGTGTTTAGGGTGAGTCACCCCAAAATACCCTAAAATCACCCCAAAATACCCCAAAATCACCCCAAAATACCCCAAAATCACCCCTAAAATACCCCAAAATGCCCCAAAACCACCCCCAAATGGGCCACAGCAGCGTGGGGGTCGTGTTTAGGGTGAGTGACCCAAAAATACACTAAAATACCCCCAAATCACCCCAAAATACCCTAAAATCACCCCAAAATACCCCCAAAATCACTTCAAAATACCCCAAAACCACCCCCCAAATCGGCCACGGCAGCGTGGGGGTCGTGTTCAGGGTGAGTCACCCCAAAAATACACTAAAATACCCCCAAAATACCCCAAAATCACCCCAAAATACCCCAAAAATACCCCAAAATCACCTCAAACCACCCCCAAATTGGCCACGGCAGCGTGGGGGTTGTGTTTAGGGTGAGTCACCCCAAAATACCCTAAAATCACCCCAAAATACCCTAAAATCACCCCAAAATACCCCCAAAACCACCCCAAAATACCCCCAAAATCACCCCAAAATGCCCCAAAATACCCCCCAAAGCACCCCCAAATCGACCACGGCAGCGTGGGGGTCGTGTTTAGGGTGAGTGACTCCCAAAAATGCCTTAAAATACCCTAAAATCACCCCAAAATACCCACAAACCACCCCAAAATCACCCCAAAGTGCCCCCAAACCACCCCTAAAATACCCCAAAATACCCCCAAACCACCCCCAAATTGACCATGGCAGCGTGGGGGTCGTGTTTAGGGTGAGTCACCCCAAAAATACCCCCAAGATACCCCAAAATATCCCCAAACCCCCAATTCCCCCAAGCCCCCTGGGACCCCTCCAAACCCCCAATTTCCCTCTCCAAACCCCCTGAGACCTCCCAAATCCTCCTCAGACCCCCTGGGACCCCCAAACCCTCCTGGGACCCCTCAAACCCCCTGGGACCCCCAAAGCCCCCAAACCTCCCTGGGAACCCCCAAACCCCCTGGGACCCCTCAAATCCTCCAATTCCCCCCCAAGCCCCCTGGGACCCTCCAAACCCCCAAATCCCCAATTCCCCCAAACCCCAAATTCCCTCCAAACCCCCAAATCCCCAATTCCCCCCAAACCCCCTGGGACCCTCCAAACCCCCAAATCCCCAATTCCCCCAAACCCCCTGGGACCCCTCAAACCCTCCAATTCCCCCCCAAGCCCCCTGGGACCCTCCAAATCCCCAATTCCCCCAAGCCCCCTGGGACCCCCTCCAAACCCCCCTGGGACCCCTCCAAACCCCCTGAGACCTCCCAAACTCCTACCTCCAAACCCCCTGGGACCCCCAAACCCCTCTGGGACCCCTCCAAACCCCCAAACCCCCTGGGACCCCCAAAGCCCCCAAACCCCCTGGGACCCTCCAAACCCTCCCAAACCCCCTGAGACCCCTCAAACCCCCAATTCCCCTCCAAACCCCCATGGACCCCTCCAGGACCCCCAAACCCCTGGGACCCCCAAGCCCCCCAAACCTCCCTGGGACCCCCCAAACCCCCTGGGACCCCTCAAACTCCCCTAGGACTCCCCCAAGCCCCCTGGGACCCTCCAAACCCCCCATACCCCCCAATTACCCCCCAAACCCCCTGGGACCCCCAAACCCCCTGGGACCCTCCAAACCCCCTGGGACCCCCAAACCCCCTGGGACCCCCCTGGGACCCCTCAAACCCCCCAATTGCCCCCCCAAACCCCCTGGGACCCCCAAACCCCCTGGGACCCCCAAACCCCAATCCCCTGGGACCCCCAAACCCCCCTGGGACTCCCCAAACTCCTCCTGGGACCCCCCAAACCTCCTGGGACCCCCAAACCCTCCTGGGACCCCCCAAACCCCCTGGGACCCCCAAACCCCCTGGGACCCCCAAACCCCTCCCTAAGACCCCCTGGGACCCCCCAAACCCCTGGGACCCCCAAATCCCCCTGGGACCCCAAACCCCCCTGAAACCCTCCTGGGACCCCCAAACCCCCCTGGGACCCCCAAACCCCCCTGGGACCCACCCAAAACCCCCCTGGGACCCCCCCAAACCCCCTGGGACCCCTCAAACCCTCCCAGATCCCCCCAAACCCCCCTGGGACCCTCCAAACCCCTCCTGGGACCCCCAAACCCTCAAACCCTGGGACCCCCAAACCCTCCTGGGACCCCCAAACCCCCTGGGACCCCCAGACCCTGAAACCCCCTGGGACCCCTCAAACCCCCAAGCTCCCACAAACCCCTGGGACCCCCAAAGCCCCCAAACCTCCTGGGACCCCCAAACCCCCTGGGACCCCTCAAACCCCCTGGGACCTCCCAAATCCTCCTCAAACCCCCTGGAACCCCCAAACCTGGACCCCCAATCTCCCTGGGACCCCTCAAACCCCCTGGGCCCCCCTGAGACCCTCCTGGGACCCCCAAATTCCCCAATTCCCCCAAACCCCCTGGGACCCTCCAAATCCCCCAGTTCCTCCTGAGACCCTCCTGGGACTCCTCCAAGCCTCTGGGACCCCCCAAATTTCCCCAGCTCCCTGGGAT
>NW_026086802.1:0-11672 GCF_022539395.1 Myiozetetes cayanensis | reverse complement strand
CAGACACGGTGGTACCCGAGGCCGCCCCCAGGTACAGAACCTTCGCCCCGGGCCGGATGTGGATGCGGTCGATGCCCCCCAAAATCGCTGCTGCCAGCTTGGAGCGGAACGGGTTCCATGCACGGTACTCGATGGATCCGTCACCATCCTAAAACCAGTAAAAACCAGTTAAAACCAGTAAAAAACAGTTAAAACCAGTATAAACCGGTATGGACCAGTAACGCCCCCCAGAATGGCCCTGGCCAGCTTGGAGCGGAACGGGTTCCATGCCCGGTACTCGATGGATCCATCACCCTCCTGAAACCAGTTAAAACCAGTTAGAACCAGTAAAAACCAGTTAAAAACACTTAGAACCAGTATAAACCAGTATGGACCAGTATGGACCAGTAACGCCCCCCAGAATGGCCATGGCCAGCTTGGAGCGGAACGGGTTCCATGCTCGGTACTCGATGGATCCATCACCCTCCTGAAACCAGTAAAAACCAGTTAAAACCAGTTAGAACCAGTATAAACCAGTATAAACCAGTATGGACCAGTATGGACCAGTAATGCCCCCCAGAATGGCTGCTGCCAGCTTGGAGCGGAACGGGTTCCATGCCCGGTACTCGATGGATCCATCACCCTCCTGAAACCAGTAAAAACCAGTTAGAACCAGTATAAACCAGTATAAACCAGTATAAACCAGTATGGACCAGTAACGCCCCCCAGAATGGCCCTGGCCAGCTTGGAGCGGAACGGGTTCCATGCTCGGTACTCGATGGATCCATCACCATCCTGAAACCAGTTAAAACCAGTTAGAACCAGTAAAAACCAGTATAAACCAGTAAAAACCAGTATGGACCAGTAACGCCCCCCAGGATGGCTGCTGCCAGCTTGGAGCGGAACGGGTTCCACGCACGGTACTCGATGGATCCATCACCATCCTGGAACCAGTTAAAACCAGTTAAAACCAGTTAGAACCAGTTAAAAACAGTATAAACCAGTATGGACCAATATAGACCAGTAACGCCCCCCAGAATGGCCATGGCCAGCTTGGAGCGGAACGGGTTCCATGCACGGTACTCGATGGATCCATCACCCTCCTGAAACCAGTTAAAACCAGTTAAAACCAGTTAGAACCAGTTAAAACCAGTATAAACCAGTATGGACCAGTATGGACCAGTAATGCCCCCCAAAATCGCTGCTGCCAGCTTGGAGCGGAACGGGTTCCATGCACGGTACTCGATGGATCCATCACCCTCCTGAAACCAGTAAAAACCAGTTAAAACCAGTAAAAACCAGTTAAAAACAGTTAGAACCAGTTAAAAACAATAAAAACCAGTATGGACCAGTATGGACCAGTAACGCCCCCCAGGATGGCCATGGCCAGCTTGGAGCGGAACGGGTTCCATGCACGGTACTCGATTGAGGTGTCACCATCCTGGAACCAGTTAAAACCAGTTAGAACCAGTATAAACCAGTTAGAACCAGTATAAACCAGTATAGACCAGTAACACCCCCCAGGATGGCTGCTGCCAGCTTGGAGCGGAACGGGTTCCATGCCCGGTACTTGATGGATCCATCACCCTCCTGAAACCAGTTAAAACCAGTTAGAACCAGTATAAACCAGTTAAAAACAGTGTAAACCAGTATGGACCAGTAACGCCCCCCAAAATCGCTGCTGCCAGCTTGGAGCGGAACGGGTTCCATGCACGGTACTCGATGGATCCATCACCCTCCTGAAACCAGTATAAACCAGTTAGAACCAGTATAAACCAGTAAAAACCAGTATAAACCAGTATGAACCAGTATGGACCAGTAACGCCCCCCAGAATGGCCATGGCCAGCTTGGAGCGGAACGGGTTCCATGCACGGTACTCGATGGATCCATCACCCTCCTGGAACCAGTAAAAACCAGTTAAAACCAGTATAAACCAGTTAAAAACAGTATAAACCAGTATGGACCAGTATGGACCAGTAACACCCCCCAGAATGGCTGCGGCCAGCTTGGAGCGGAACGGGTTCCATGCACGGTATTCCACTGAGCTGTCACCATCCTGAAACCAGTATAAACCAGTTAGAACCAGTATAAACCAGTTAGAACCAGCAAAAAACAGTATAAACCAGTATAAACCAGTATGGACCAGTAATGCCCCCCAGAATCGCCATGGCCAGCTTGGAGCGGAACGGGTTCCATGCACGGTATTCCACTGAGCTGTCACCATCCTGGAACCAGTTAAAACCAGTTAAAAACAGTTAGAACCAGTATAAACCAGTATGAACCAGTATGGACCAGTAACGCCCCCCAGAATAGCCATGGCCAGCTTGGAGCGGAACGGGTTCCAGTAAAAACCACTAAGGGCCAGTATCACCTAGTAAAAACCAGTACGGACCAGTACGGGCCAGTTGGAGCAAAGAAAACCAGTATGGACCAGTACCGAGCAATAAAAACCAGTATAGTCCAGTATAGGCCAGGGGAAACCGGTACTGACCAGTATAGACCAGTAGAGATGCTGTGTCATCCCAGTGCTCTTCTACTCTCTCCCAGTGCCTCCCAGTGCCCTCCCAGTGCCTCCCAGTGCCCCCCAATCCCCTCCCAGTCCCTTCCCAGTATAACCAGTTCTCTTCTAATCCATCCCAGTCCCCTCCCAGTGCCTCCCAGTGCTTCCCAATCCCATCCCAGTCCCTCCCAGTTTATCCCAGTGCCCTTCTACTCTCTGCCAATGCCCTCCCAGTCCCTTCCCAGTATAACCAGTTCTCTTCTAATCCATCCCAGTCCCCTCCCAGTTCATCCCAGTGCCCCCCAATCCCATCCCAGTCCCCTCCCAGTCACTCCCAGTTCATCCCAGTGCCCTTCTACTCTCTCCCAGTGCCCTCCCACTTCATTCCAGTCCCTCCCAGTGCCCTCCAATCCCCTCCCAGTCCCTCCCAGTCCCTCCCAGTGCCCCCCAATCCCCTCCCAGTGCCTCCCAGTCCCTCCCAGTGCCCCCCAATCCCCTCCCAGTGCCTCCCAGTGCTCCCAGTCACCTCCACACTGATCCGTTTCTCCCCATACACCGACTCCCCCGGCACCAAATTCCGCGTCACCAGCGCGTCCTCCCGGCCCCGGCAGATGAACACACCTGGGGGGACACCAGTCCCTCCCAGTTCATCCCAGTATATCCCAGTTACCCTCCCAGTGCCTCCCAGTGCCCCCCAATCCCCTCCCAGTGCCCCCCAATCCCCTCCCAGTCCCTCCCAATCCCCTCCCAGTGCCCCCCAATCCCTCCCAGTCCCTCCCAGTGCCCCTCAATCCCCTCCCAGTGCCTCCCAGTGCCCCCAATCCCTCCCCAGTGCCCCCAATCCCCTCCCAGTCCCTCCCAGTCCCTCCCAATCCCTCCCAGTTCTTCCCAGTCCTTTCCAGTCCCTCCCAGTCCCTCCCAGTGCCCCCCAATCCCCTCCCAGTCCTCCTCCCAGTGTCCCCAATCCCTCCCAGTGCCCCCAATCCCCTCCCAGTCCCTCCCAGTGCCCCCAATCCCCTCCCAGTTCACTCCCAATCCCTCCCAGTGCCTCCAGTTCCCTCCCAATCCCTTCCCAGTCCTCCCAGTGCTCCCAGTTATACCCCCAGTGCCTCCCAATCCCTCCCAGTCCCTCCCAGTGCCTCCCAATCCCCCCAGTCCCCTCCCAGTCCCTCCCAGTCCCTCCCAGTCCTCCCAATCCCTCCCAGTCCCTCCCAATGCCCTCCCAATCCCTCCCAGCGCCTCCCAATCCCCTCCCAGTCCCTCCCAGTCCCTCCCAATCCCCTCCCAGTCCCTCCCAATGCCTCCCAATCCCTCCCAGCGCCTCCCAATCCCCTCCCAGTCCCTCCCAGTCCTCCCAATCCCCTCCCAGTCCCTCCCAATGCCCTCCCAGTCCCTCCCAGTGCCCCCAATCCCTCCCAGTCCCTCCCCGTGCCCCCCAACCCCCTCCCAGTCCCTCCCAGTGCTCCCAGTTACCCTCGTGCCGATGCGGTTCCACCGTCACTTTTGCCTCCTTGAAGCCCCCTGCGGCCTCCTCTGGCCCCGCCCCCTCCTCTGGCTCCGCCCCTCGGCCTCGGCCACGCCCCCTGCCGCCTCTGGCTCTGCCCCTGCCGCCTCGGGCCCTGCCCTCCTCCTCTGGCCACGCCCTCCGTGGACTGGAACCCCGCCTGTAATGGGAGGACTGGCTATACTGGGAGGACTGGGAGGGGATTGGGGCACTGGGAGTGACTGAGGGCACTGGTTTATACTGGGAGGGGATTGGGGGACTGAGAGAGATTGGGCTGGGACAGGAAGGGACTGGGAGGGATTGGAGAGCACTGGGAGGACTGAGAGATTGAGAGCACTGGTTTATACTGGGATGGGAACTGGGGGCACTGGAAGGGACTGGCTATACTGGGAGGGACTGAGGGATTGAAGCACTGGGAGGGACTGAAGGATTGGGGGACTGGAGAGTACTGGGAGGCATTAGGAGAAAACTGGTTATACTGGGAGGGCACTGGAATGGGACTGGGAGAGACTGGGAGAGGAACTGGGAGCACTGGGGAGGGCACTGGGAGGGGATTGGGGGGCACTGGGAGGGACTGGAGGAGCACTGGGAGGGACTGGGAGGGCACTGGGAGGGATTAGAAGAAAACTGGTTATACTGGGAGGGGACTGGAATGGGACTGGGAGGGACTGGGAAAGGATTGGGGGGCACTGGGAAGGGAACTGGGAGCACTGGGGAGGACTGGGAGGCGATTGGGATGGATTAGAAGAGAACTGGTTATACTGGGATGGACTGGGAGAGCACTGGGAGTGATTGGGATGAATTAGAAGGGAACTGGTTATACTGGGAGGGCACTGGGAAGGACTGGGAAGAACTGGGAGGGACTGGGAAGAACTGGGATGAACTGGGGGGGTAACTGGGATGAAGTGGGAAAGACTGGGATGAACTGGGGGGGGGTAACTGGTCAGACTGGGAGCACTGGGCGGTAACTGGGATGAACTGGGAGGGTAACTGGGAGGGGATTGGCAGGGACTGGGAAGGACTGGGATGAACTGGGGGGGTAACTGGTCAGACTGGGAGGGACTGGGATAAACTGGGAAGGACTGGGATGAACTGGGGGGGGTAACTGGGATGGACTGGGATGAACTGGAGGGTAACTGGGAGAGGATTGGCAGGGACTGGGAAGAACTGGGGTGAACTGGGGGGGTAACTGGTCAGACTGGGAGCACTGGGGCTCCCAGCAGAGCCGTTACTGGTCCATACTGGTCCATACTGGGACTCACCTCGCCTCGAAGCGCCATGCACACCTCGGGGCTGAAACCTGGGGCAAACTGGTCAGACTGGGAGCACTGGGAGGCTCCCAGTTTGGCTCCAGCACCCCCCCAGTCCCTCCCAGTTTATCCCAATCCCCTCCCAGTCCCTCCCAGTGCCCCCCAATCCCCTCCCAGTACATCCCAGTTGTCCCCAAATCCTCCCCAGTGCCCCCTAGTCCCTCCCAGTCCGTCCCAGTTTGACCCAGTTACCCCTCAACCCCCTCCCAGTACCTCCCAGTTTGTCCCAGCTACCCCCAAACCCCTCCTAGTTTCAGTCCCATCCTCCCAGTTCCTTGCAGTGCCCCCCCAGTGCCTCCCAGTTCATCCCAGTGCCTCCCAGTTACCCCTAAACCCTCTCCCAGTGCCCACCAGTCCCTCCCAGTTACTCCCAAATCCCCTCCCAGTCGCTCCCAGTTTGTCCCAGTCCCCCCAATCCCCTCCCAGTTACCCCCAAATCCCCCTCCAATCTCCTCCCAGTCCATCCCAGTTTGTCCCAGTCCATCCCAATCCCCTCCCAGTTCATCCCAGTTACCCCCACTCCCCCTAATGCCTCCCCAGTGCCTCCCAGTTGTCCCAGTTCCCCTCAAGCCCCTCCTAGTCCCTCCCTAGGCTAACCCTCAGTCCCTCACTCCTCCCAGTCTCCCCAATTCTCTCCCAGTCCCTCCCAGTTACCTCTTAACCCCCTCCCAGCCCATCCCAGCTAACCCCAGTCCCTCTACTTCCCTCCCAGTGCCTCCCAGTCCATCCCAGTTACCCTCTAAACCTCCTCCCAGTCCATCCTAGCTAACCCCAGTCCCCTACTTCCTCCCAGTGCCTCCCAGTCCATCCCAGTTACCTCCTAAACCCCTCCCCAGTCTGTCCTAGCTACCCCCAACTCCTCCCAGTCGCTCCCAGTTTGTCCCAGTCCCCCCAATCCCCTCCCAGTTCATCCCAGTTTGTCCCAGTCCATCCCAATTCCATCCCAGTTACCCCTAAATCCCCCTCCAATCCCCTCCCAGTCGCTCCCAGTTCATCCCAGTTTGTACCTAGTCTGTCCCAACCCTTCCCAGTCCCTCCCAGTTACCCCCATTTCCCCCAATGCCCTCCCAGTCCCCCTAATCCCCTCCCAGTTCATCCCAGCTACCCCTAAACCCCTCCCAGTCGCCTCCCAGTGCCTCCCAGTTTGTCCCAAGCTACCCCTAAACCCCCTCCAATCCCTCCCAGTCGCCTCCCAATCCATCCTCAGTTTGTCCCAATCCTTCCCAGTCCATCCCAGTTACCCCCACCACGCCCCACCTCTCTCCCAGTCCCTCCCCAGTTCATCCCAGTTTGTCCTAGTTACCCCTAAACCCCTTCCCAGTTAACCCTAATCGCCCAATTCCTCCCTAGTTCATCCTAGTTTGTCCTAGTTACTCTCAACCCCCCTCCTAGTTCCCCAACTCCTCCCAATTCCTCTCCCAGTTCATCCCCAGCCCGTCCTAGTTACCCCCAAAGCCTCCCCAGCTAACCCCAGTGCCCCCAATCCCCTCCAGTCGGCTCCCAGTTACTCCTAAACCCCCTCCCAGTCCCTCCCAGTCGCTCCCAGTGCCTCCCAGTTTGTCCCAGTTACCCCTAAACCCTCCCCAGTCGCTCCCAGCTACCCTCAACCCTCTCCCAGCCGCCCCCAGTGAACCCCAGTCCCTCCCAGTTAACCCCAGTCCCCCAATCCCTCCCAGTTACCTCTAAACCCTCCCAGTCCCCCCAACCCTCTCCCAGTGCCCCTAATCCTCCCAGTCCCTCTCCCAGTTACCCCTAAACCTCTCCCAGTCCCTCCCTAGTGCCCCCCAATCCCTCTCCTAGTCCATCCCAGTTACCCCTAAACCCCTCCCAGTCCCTCCCAGTTAACCCCAGTCCCTCCAATCCTCGTGCCTCCTAAAGCCCTCCCAGTCCCTCCCAATTAACCCCAGTCCCCTCAATTCCTCTCCCAGTCTCCCCTAATTCCTCCCAGTCCCTTCCCAGTTACTCCCAAAGCCCCTCCCAGTCCCTCCTAGTCCCCCCAGTCCCTCCCAGTCACTCCCAGTTCATCCCAGTTTGTCCCAGTTACTCCCTAAACCCCTCCCAGTCCTTCCCAGTTAGCACCCACTCCCTCTCAACCCCTCTCCCAGTTCATCCCAATTTGTCCCAGTTACCCTGAAACCCCCTCCCAGTGCCTCCACTTCTCTCCCAGTCCCTCCCAGTTACCCCCTAAACCTCCTTCCCAGTCGCTCCCAGTTAACCCCTAGTTCCCCAATCTCCTCCCAGTCCATCCTAGTTACCCCCACTCCCCCCAGTTCCCTCCCAGTCCCTCCCAGTTAACCCCAAATCCCCCTCCAATCCCCTCCCCAGCAACCCTCAGTCCCCCAATTCCCTCCCAGTCCCCTCCCAGTTACTCCCAAACCTCCTCCCAGTCGCTCCCAGTGCCTCCTAGTTACCCCTAAACCCCTCCCAGCCGCTCCCAGTGGCTCCCAGTGCCTCCCAGTTTGTCCCAGTTACCCCTAAACCCCTCCCCAGTCGCTCCCAGTGAACCCCAGCCGCTCCTAGTCCCTCCCAGTTACCTTTAAATCCCCCTCCCAGTCGGCTCCCAGTCCTCCTAGTTTGTCCCCAGTTACCCTAAACCCTCCCCAGTCGCCCTAGCTTGTCCCAGTCCCCCATCCCTCCCAGTCTCCCAATCCCTCTCCTCCCAGTCCATCCTAGTTACCCTAAACCCTGACTCTAGTTGCCCCAGTCCTCCCAGTTTATCCCAGTTACTCTAAACCCTCCCAGTTAACTCCAGTCTCTCAGTCCTCTCCAGTCCATCCTAGTTACCGAATCTCCAGTCGTTCCCAGTCCCTCCCAGTTTGTCCCAGTTCATCCTAGTTACCTAAAATCCTCCCAGCCCTCCCTAGCCTGTCCCAGTTACCCTGAACCTCTCCTCATCCTCCTAGTCCCCAGTTCCCTCCCAGTCCATCCTAGTTACCCTGAAATCTCCCAGTCGTTCCTAGTGCTCTCCCAGTTTGTCCCAGCTACTCCTAAACCCCTCCCAGTTAACTCCTAGTCCCCCAAATCCCTCCCAGTCCATACCAGTTACTCCTAAAATCCCCTTCCAGTCCCTCTCCCAGTGCCCCCAATCCCTCCCAGTTACCTCCAAATCCTCCCTAGTCACTCCCAGTTTGTCCCCAGTCCCCTCCAATCCCCTCCCAGTCCATCCTAGTTACCCCAAAATCCCCTCCCAGCTCCATTCCTCGTGTTTGTCCCAATCCATCCTAGTTACCCCCACTACACCCCACCTCCCTCCCAGTCCCTCCCAGTTAATCCCAGTTACCCCTAAACCCCCTCCCAGTCGCTCCCCAAAGTTAATCCCAGTCCTTCCAGCTAACCCCAGTCCCCCACTTCTCTCCCAGTCCATCCCAGTTACCTCTGAACCCCCTCCCAGTCCATCCCAGCTAACCCCAGTTCCCCAATCCCCTCCCAGTCCAGTCTCCAGTTACCCTAACCCCCTCCCAGTGGCCTCCCAGTGTGCCTCCCAGTCTCATCCCAGTTCCAGACCGGGTCTCATCGCGGCCTTTCCCACGCGGGCCCTTGGCGACGCGTGTCCTGGCGGAAGCGGAAATGACGTCACACATCCCATCCCCTCAAGGCCATACGCCCACAACCGGGCGGAAGTGCCTCTCGGCTCCATCTGAGGCCCTCGGTTTTTGTTGGGGACGAAAATGGTGTTTTGGGCCACCCGAGATGATTTTTGTCTTTTCGGGGCCGTTTCGGGGCTTTTTGGGGCCATTTCGGGGCTTTTGGGGCTTTTTCGGGGCCGTTTCTGCGGCACTTCCGGTCTGGTCTGGTTTTCCCCCGTCCGCCATTTTTCCTCCAAGAGGCGGCGCTCGAGGCTTGAAGGTGCCGCTCGGTGGTGGTTTGGTGACGTCACTTCCGGCGGCGCTCCGGCGGTTCCGGCGCGACTCGTTGTTTCCGGCGGGCGGCAGAGCAGGGTGACTTTGAGGAGAGGGAGGTGACTGGGATGGACTGGGATGGACTGAGGAGCGACTGGGGGGGTTGGGGGACTGGAGGGCACTGGGAGGGATTGAGGGCACTGGGAGCGACTGGGAGCGACTGGGAGGAGTTGGGCACTGGAGGGACTGGGGGAGAACAGGGCCCAGTTTGGGGGTGACTGGGGGGCACTGGGAGGATCGGGATGAACTGGGAGCGACTGGGGGCACTGGGAGGATTGGGGGCACTGGGATGGACTGGGAGGGACTGGGAGGGAACTGGGCCCAGTTTGGGGGTTACTGGGATGGACTGGGAGGTGTCTGGGAGGGACTGGGAGGGGGATTGGGGGGCACTGGGGGCACTGGGAGGGGACTGGGGGCACTGGGAGTGGGACTGGGAGGGAGTTGGGGGGCACTGGGAGGGACTGGGAGGGATTGGGGGGGAAGTGGGCCCAGTTTGGGGGTTAATGGGACGGACTGGGGGGTGAACTGGGATGGACTGGGAGGGGATTGAGGGGCACTGGGAGGGAACTGGGGTGGACTGGGAGTGACTGGGAGTGACTGGTGGGGGAACTGGGCCCAGTTTAGGGGTTACTGGGAGGGCACTGGGGTGGACTGGGATGAACTTGGATGGACTGGGAGCACTGGGGGGAAACTGGGATGAACTGGGAGGGACTGGAGGGGGGAACTGGGCCCAGTTTGGGGGTTACTGGGATGGACTGGGAGGGGATTGGGAGGCACTGGGAGGGACTGGGAGGGGACTGGGATGAACTGGGCTGAACTGGGAGGGCCTTGCAGAGAGAACTGAACCTTTTTATTTTATACTTACAATGTATTATAATTAATAACCTTTTAATTAAGGTGCTAATTAATTAATTTGCTTATTAATTGCATTAATTATGCTTTAATTAGTTTATTAATTACTGTAATTAGTAATTAGTCAGGTGAGCCACTAATTAATTGATTTGGTTTTTGGCCATCCCGTTAATTGGTTTCCTAATTACTTTGTTAATTAATGCAGTTAATTAATTGGCTTTTGAATTACTTTATTAATTAATGGAATTAGTAAATCCTTAATTAAGTTATTAATTGGTTGATTTGCATTTTATTTCTGTAATTGCTTTTGTGTAATATTTATGGGTAACTTTGCTGGTTGCTGGGTGCTAATTAGCATAATTAATGACCCCCCAGCTCGTTAATTCTTTCCCCCCCCCTCGATCTTTTTCTCCTCCCCTTTCTGAGTCCAAGGGGGGATTAATTAACCCCAGGGTGGGTTAATTAACCCCAGGAGGATCTTAATTGCTTCTTGAGAGTATTAATTAATCCTGTAGATCCTTAATTAATTAATGGAGTGTTAATTAACAGAGGTAATGACCCCCCAACGTCTTTATTTTTCATTTAAATGGGGTTTTTTTTTTCAGTTTTTTTATATTAAAGGGGGATTAATTAACCCCAGGGTGAATTAAACAACCCCAGCAGGCTCTTAATGAACCTTTGGGGGTGTTAATTAACCCTGCAGACCCTTCATTAATTATTGGGCTGCTAATTAGCATAATTAATGAGCTCTTAATCTCCTTATTCTTCATTTCCATTTTCTTTTTCCCCTCCTTTTTTTTGTATTAAGGGTGGATTAATTAACCCCAGGGTGGGTTAATTAACCCCAGGAGGATCTTAATTTTTTCTGAGGAGCATTAATTAATCTAGTAGATCCTTAATTAATTAATGGGGTGTTAATTAGCAGAGTTAATGACCCCCGAACCTCTTTATTTTTCATTTAAATGTTCTTTTTCCTTCATTTTTTTTATATTAAAGGGAAATTAATTAACCCCAGGGTGAATTAATCAACCTCAGCAGGGTCTTAATAATTCCCTGTGGGTGTTAATTAACCCTGCAGACCCTTCATTAATTACTGGGGTGCTAATTAGCATAATTAATGAGCTCCCAATCTCCTTATTTTTCATCTTCATTTTCTTTTTCTTCTCCTTTTTTTTGTATTAAGGATGGATTAATTAACCCCAGGGTGGGTTAATTAACCCCAGGAGGATCTTAATTCTTTCTGAAGAGTATTAATTAACCCAGTAGATCCTTAATTAATTAATGGAGTGTTAATTAGCAGAGTTAATGACCCCCCAACCTCGTTATTTTTCATTTAAATGTTCCTTTTGGCTTCTGTTTTGTTGCATTAAAGGGGGATTAATTAATCCCAGGGGGAATTAATCAACCCCAACAGGGTCTTAACGAACCCCTGGGGCTGTTAATTAACTCTGCAGACCCCTCATTAATTACTGGGGTGCTCATTAGCATAATTAGTGAGCCCCCAATCTCCTTATTGTTTTTCTCATTTTTCTTTTTTCTCTTAATTTCATTGTATTAAAGGTGGATTAATTAACCCAAGGTGGGTTAATTAACCCCAAGAGGATCTTAATTCCTCTTTGGGAGTATT
>NW_026086801.1:0-11577 GCF_022539395.1 Myiozetetes cayanensis | reverse complement strand
TTGTCACCAGTCTGGCTCTAAGGAGACCACAGGGACCATATCAAAGACCTTGATTAAGTCTGGAAACACAACATCCCCTTCTTTTCCCTCCCACAGAGGTTCTGCATTCCCTGCCTTGTCCTTCCCATGCCTGGCAATGGCTGCAGGAGGACTTGCCATGTCCCCTTCCCTGCTGAGCCTGAGCAGTCTGGAACTCTGCCAAGCCTCCTTGCTGCCCTGTTTGCAGACTGGTTCCATGTCTGCCTTTGCCAAGGCCCCAAGAACCTCTGGGATGGCTCTGGCCTTTGCAAGGGTTTGGGAGAGGTTTCCCAGTGACACTGCCCAGCCTTCTCAACATCCCTGACACCAAAACCTTTTCTATTATCCCACAGTTCCAGATTAGTGTTCAGGACAAAACACATATTCTTATGATTCCAGAGGTCAATAGTGGAGCAGCCCAGTCTGCTCTGGCCCCACAGCAGTGCCCACCCTAGGGAGCTGCAGAGCTCTGGGCACTCCCCCCACAGCCCCAGCCCCTCTGAAGGGTACAGTAGCTCCTGGGGCACAGAGAGGAGTCTCAGACTCCCCATCAGCTCAGAGGCTGGACACTCAGCATGACAGCAAGAAATGGAGCTCAGGGCAACTGCAGGTGCCCTGGTGTCATCTGCAGGAGATGCCCAGCACAGCCTGACTGTGCCCCTCAGTGCCAGCCCCTCTGCCCAGCCCAGCACAGAGTCCTGGCCCAGGGACAGAGCAGCCTGTCCCCAGGGGGGCTGCAGAAAGAGGGTTCTCTGTGCCATGGATTCCTCTGTGCAGGCACAGAAATGCTGCCTTGCTCTTCTCCAGGCACATCCCTTTGCCCAGGGCAGTGTGTCCAGGCTGCCTTGGCCACTTGCAGATCCCAGCCTGGGATCCCTGCAGGGCCCTGAGCTGGAGGGGCTGCTCTGCAGAGGGAGGGGCTGTGGCACCCTGGGCTGAGCCTGCCCTGGCCATGCTGGTCAGGCTGGGAAGCAGAGCCAGCAGGATGGGGATCCCTCCTCTCCACCCTCTACCATCTTCCTGGAAGGCTCAGTAGCCAAGAACAAGCTTGGCAGGACCATGGGCTGTTTGCAGTGGCACGGAGGGCAGGGGAGGACTCCACTCCATCCAGCCTGTGGGCTGCAGAGTTCTTCAGGACACCCTCCTGGAAAGCCCAGCCCTGGCTCTGGTACAGCCCTCCCTGAGCTGGGCAGGCACAATGAGAGTTCACTGAAGGCAAGAGGAGTCACTGACCAGAGTCCTTTCTCTGTTCCTGCTTCGTCCCCTGGGGTTGCAGAACTCTCCTGTACCAGTTCCCAGGGACATTTAGTACTTTAGCTGTGGGTGACTCCACCCTGGGCAGGATTTTGCTCCAGGGCTGCAGTCACTGCTGACTGGATGGGACAGGCTGTCCCTGCAGATCCTCTGTGCTCTCCTGCACTTCCTCATTTCCTACACACAAGTCCTCCCCTGCCATCAGAGCCAGCACAAGCTGCAGAGCCCCAGGCAGGTGACCTGGAGACCATTTGCCACTGGCCACCAGCACAGAACATCTGAGCCAGCCATTAGGCCCTGAATACCATAGTGAGTCCTTCTCTCCCTGCACGGCCTGAGTGGGGAAACAACACAAGTAAGGAGATTTTAGAGAGTCTATTCCTTGGCTTTTCTTTTACACCAACCTTTTAAAAAGAACCAAGGCTTCAGGACCTGCCCAGGGGGATCCTCTTTCCTGATGGAAATGATGTTAAGGAGCCCAGCCCTGTCCCAGCACTGCCAGGGCCTGTCCCTGCCCATGGTCCCAGCACTGACCCACAGCAGTGACTGAGCTGCCAGGGCACTCAGGCCTCGGGAAGGAGCAGAAAGGAGAGGGAGGCGGTGGACAAAGAGCATCTCCGAAAAGCCCAAGAGCTGCTGCTCCCTGGCAGTGCTCCTGTCCCAGGACTCTTCTCCTCTGCAAACAGGCACTGCCCTCCAGCTGCAGGGAAGTTCTTGGAGCAAGAATCTGGACAAAAGAACTCAAGTCCGTTATTAGAGATTGTGATTCTTAATGTACAGAATAACAAAGGATGGATGTTTGACAATCAAGTTGCTGCAGTAACATTTTTTTTTGTTTAAATATACACACAACGAATGTTTCCTCATTTACACAATTTTGGGTCAAAACAAAATGTATAGAATGAATTAGGTATATGATGAAGAATAAAGTTCTATGTTAACAACATAAAAAGTGGAAAAAAATATAGGAAAACTCCCCCACCACCACACTCAAAAGATTTAGAAGGTAGGCTGGGCCAGTGAAGGGTTACACAGTGAGTGTTCTGCAGAAAAAAAGAGGCAGTTTATTGCCCCTGAAAAGAATCCAGTCATCATTTTCCTTATGGCATCCTTGAGCTCCTGGTTCCTCAGGCTGTAGATGAGGGGATTCAGGGCTGGAGGCACCACCGAGTACAGAACTGACAGGGCCAGATCCAGGGATGGGGAGGAGATGGAGGGGGGCTTGAGGTGGGAAAAAATGATGGTGCTGACAAAGAGAGAGACCACGGCCAAGTGAGGGAGGCACGTGGAAAAGGCTTTGTGCCGTCCCTGATCAGAGGGGATTCTCAGCACAGCCCTGAAGATCTGCACATAGGAGAAAACAATGAAAATGAAACAAATGAACACTAAACAGGCACTAACTACAGTGAACCCAATTTCCCTGAGGTAGCCTGAGTGTGAGCAGGAGAGCTTGAGGATGTGTGGGATTTCACAGAAGAACTGGCCCAGGGCATTGCCCTGGCACAGAGACAGGGAAAATGTATTGGCTGTGTGCAGCAGAGCATTGAGAAACCCAGAGGCCCAGGCAGCTGCTGCCATGTGGGCACAAGCTCTGCTGCCCAGGAGGGTCCCGTAGTGCAGGGGTTTGCAGATGGCAACGTAGTGGTCGTAGCACATGATGGTCAGGAGGAAATACTCTGCTCAAGATGAAGAAGAGAAGGAAAAAGAGCTGTGCAGCACATCCTGTGAAGGAGATGGTTGTGGTGTTCCAGAGGGAGTTGTGCATGGCTTTGGGCACAGTGGTGCAGATGCAGCCCAGGTCTGTGAGGAGAGGTGCAGCAGGAAGAAGTCCCTGGGGGTGTGCAGGTGCTGGTCGCAGGCTACGGCGCTGAGGATGAGGCCGTTGCCCAGGAGGGCAACCAGAGAGATGCCCAGGAAGAGCCAGAAGTGCAGCAGCTGCAGCTCCCGCCTGTCTGAGAATGCCAGGAGCAGGAACTGAGCCATGGAGCTGCTGTTGGGCATTTGATGCATCTGGGCATGGGGAACTGTCAGAGGAAAAAAAGGCCGTGACAAGTTAAGGGAAACTTCTCTTTTTTCCCATAGATCCTCCCCTGTCAGACAGACAGCCTTTTGAGTTTATAGGAGATCTTTCTTCAACTCCAGAAGTGGAGCCCTGGTTTGTTCTGGCTGAGTGTGATATGACGAGCAGGGAACTGCTCACCACACTTTCATAGTTCAGCCTTACTCTTGTGGAAATGTGTTGGGTCAGGGCCCTCTCCTGGTGTTCAGCTTTGTCCTATGAAACTGCTGTAATGCAAAGGGCTTGTCACCATCTGCACTTCAAGTTCTGAGGAAAGGGTATTGGAATTCATTATAATTTTTCTAGAGTTTCTACAGCTCCTCTTCATCTTCCCTGCTGACCATTTTAGGATGCCAGAAACCCTCAGCATTTCTGCTTCCCACAGTGGAAACAGAGGGAGTTCTGTGAGGCACAATGATGAGTGCACAATGACAGGAGTTGGTCTGTTCCTGTTGTGTTTCAGGATTCTCTGGACTTTCACCTTTCCCAGATGGAACAACACCATCCTCCCATGTTTCCCTTAAAAAACACCAGGCACTGCTGAGAGCAGAGAGATCCCCCAAAGCCCATCAAATGTCTGTCTCTTTCTCAAGGTCTCATCACCCCATTTATAGTCAAGGAAGGCTCATTTAACAAACCCAACAGAAATTTCACAGTTGTAGCATTTTTGCTCATCTCTGGGAGAATTTCAGAGAATACAAAAATGCTACAGGACCTGTTTGCTTCCTGGAGGGAAGCTCCCAGCTTGGAAGGAAACCTCAGGGACACAGCTCAGTATCTTGATGATGGCATTTGACTCAGGGAGATTGAGCTCCTTCCCTGGATACACTGACAGCATTGCCCAGAGCCCCCAGGGCAGAGCAAAGCTGGGACACTTGTTCCCATGGACAGGGCTGCAGGAAAGGAGCCCCAAGGGCAGGGGGTGACTTTGCAGCTCCAAGTGCCCTGCCCAGAGAGCCCCAGAGCAGCAGCAGGAGAAGAAGAGCCAGGGCACAGGCAGGAGGAAGGAACAAGGCCCAGCACAGGGAGGGTGCAACTGGGAGAGGCCGGGGCAGAGCCCGCTGGGCACTCGGGACAGCGTCACCCTGAGCCAGCTGGGCCACCTCCCAGAGCCCAGCAGGGCCGGGCAGCTGCTCCCAGCCCTCTGCTCTGCTCAGGGAACTGGGCCCGGGGCTGCAGAGCTGCCCCACGGCTCTGCTGCAGCTCTGCCTGCACAGGAGGGGCTTCAGCCCTTGCACCCCCCGGCCCTGAGGGCAGAGGCTTGGCTGGGGGAGAGGAGGGCAGGGGGCTTCTTCACAGGGAGGGCTCTGCACTGCAGGGGATCCCATGCACATCTCTAAACATTCCAGGACACTGCAGGGCTTTCAGTTCTTTCCCTGGGCCAGGACTGTGCCCTGTCAGCACTCCCAGATCCCATCCCAACCTCTGTGCACTCACCTTGGCCCTACAGAAACCTGCCTGTCTGCAGGGCACCCACTGGGCACCTTTTCTTCTTTGCAGGTGGAAAAAGGGCAGGTCAGGAAAAAACTGATGGGTCCAGCAAAGGTGATGCTGCTTCTGTCAAAGGCAGAGGAGGGGCTGAAGGCACTTTAGGAAGCTGCTCTCAGCCCCACTGTTCATTCAATGTTACAGCTCAGGAGTCTCAGTGACTTGTCCAACATGAGAGCTCCTTTTCCACTTCTCAATCCCCACAAACTCCCCAGGAGCAGGAAACTGAAAACACTGACTCACAAAAGCTCCTTATCTTCATAAAAATCTTGCTTTGTCCTTCCTCTTTGAAAGTTCCCTTGGAAAGGTGCTGGTGTGATCTGGATCTGTGAGCAGCCCTGACCCCACACAGCACTCGTTCAAGGGCAGGAAGACCTCTCCCTCCACCTCCAGCTCCTCCCTGCACAGATGAGGGCAACTCCCCAGGCAGGGTGAGAGCTGACCCTGGCAGGCAGCAGAGTCCTTTCCCTGGCCCACAGAACCCTGGAGCACAGGGAGCCTGCTGTGCAGGACAGCCCTGGGCACCCCTGGCTGCACCCCCACCCTGACAGCCCACAGGCATCCCTGGGAGAAGGAGCCATCCTGCCCTGTCCCTCTGATGGGGTCTCAGGGAAGCCCTGCCCTGGAGCACATCCTGCCCCTGGGCAACAGAGACACTGGCAGAGTCCTGACAGATGCCCAGGGCTGGGGATGTGGCAGCTTTAGGAGAGTCCTGCAGGCACACAAGCCACATTGCCCTGCATCTGTAGACTCACTCTGCAGAGGGCTGTGAAACTGTGTCCCCAAGTGAAGTGTCAGCTGAACACCTCCCATCTTTGCTCTGCCTTGAACCTCCCTCTGCCTTGCTTCTCTTCTCCTGTGCCTGCAGGCAGTGCCCTCAGCCCTGCTGGGCTGTGCAGAGGAGCTGCTCCTGGGCAGAGCTGTCTCTCTGCAGCACTGCCCGCTTGCCAGGAGCTCCCTGTGTGCCAGGAGCCCGGCCCAGCTCAGCAGCACAGCAACAGCCCCAGGCATTTCATCACCCTCGGGGGCTTTGGGGATGAGTCCCTGAACATCAGACCCTGAGGAGAGTTGAGGAACCTCTTGAGAAACCAAAGTGAGATTCAAACTGTAAAGTTTCGTGTGGTGGTAATGAGTCCCACTGAGGGACCCAACTGAGAAAACATTCTCAGGACTTTCCAAACTGGAACTGTGATGACAGGTCACAGAATCACAGGATCATCAAGGTTGGAAGAGACCTTCAATATATTCTAGTTCAAGTGTCGACCCAGCATCACCACAGTCACCCCTAAACCATATCCCAAAGTGCCATATCCAGATGCCATCTGAACACTTCCAGAGATTCCACCACCTTCCTGGGCTACTTGTTCCAACACCTAAACCCTTTGTCAGTGAAAAAAGAATTTTGTAATATCTCATCTGAACCTCATCCCAAGCAACTCAAGGCCATTTCCTCTCTTGCTCTCACTAAAGGCTTTGTAGAAGAGACTGACCCCACTTGCCCACTGAAACCTCCTTTTAGGTCACTGTAGAGGGTAATGAGGTGCTCCCTGAGCCTCCTCTTCTGCAGACTAAAGAACCCCAGTTCCCTCAGCTGCTCCTCATCAGACATGTTTTCCAGGCCCTTCCCCAGCTCTGTTCCCTTCTCTGGACACGCTCCATCCCCTCCAGGGCCTTTTTGCACTCAGGGACCAGAAGTGGACACAGCACTCGAGGTGGGGCCTCCCCAGTGCCCAGCACAGAGGGGCAATCCCTGCCCTGGGCCTGCTGGCCACCCTGTTCTCCAGAAAGGCCAGGGTGCCCTTGGCCTTCTTGCCCACCTGGGCACACTCTGGCTCAGATCCAGTCCCTGTCAAGCAGCACCCCCAAGTCCCTTCCTGCTGAGCAGCTCTCAAGCCCCTCTGCCCCCAGCCTGGAACCTTCCAGGGGGTTGTTGTGACCCAAGTGCAGGCCCTGACACTTGGCCTGATTGATGCAGCCTGTCCAGATCCCTCTGCAGAGCCTTCCTGCCCTGCAGCAGATCCACACTCACACCCAACTTCATGGGATCCACCAATTTCCTGAGGGGGCACTCGATCCCCTCATCCAGATCACCAAGAACGATGTTAAACAGGAGCAGCCCCAACCCTGAGCCCTTGGGAACCCCACTAGAGACCGGCCCCACCTGGATTTAGTTCCATCCCCCACCACTCCCTGGGCCATCAGCCAGTTTTTCCCCCAGCAAACAGTTCCCTCGTCCAGGCCATGAGCAGCCAGTTTGTGCAGGAGATGCTGTGGGAGATGGGGTCAAAGGCTTTCCTGAAGTCAGGACAGACACATCCCCAGCCTTTCCCTCAGCTGCTGAGGGGTCATTTGTCACAGAAGGAGACCAGGTTGGTCAGGCAGGACCTGCCTTTCCCAACCCCACACTGGCTGGGCCTGATCCCCTGGATGTCCTGCCCATGCCATGGGATGGTGATGGGAAAAATAGAAACCTTACTCACAGAATGCCCAAATATGGAACAATGTACTCTTAGAGAAGTCCTGGACATTTAGATCAGGGATGTAACTCAAACTAACAGAATGTAAATAAGCTCTGTGTCCCCAGATAAGGTGAAGAACAAACGTAAATTTTTTGGTGGTGGAAGAGGATGATGATGGGCCTGCTCAAGAACTGAGGGCAAGGCAACAGAGGAAGCCTGGAAGGACCAAAGAAGGACCTCCATGGGGGTGACTCTGTGAAGCAAACTAATGAATATGCATTAAGCAAACCTGCACATCTAATGAATATGTAACCAGTGTGTGCAATAAGAAGCCCTGTCCATCTGTCATTTGGCACCTTTGGTTAGAGGAGCTTCCCTGCCAACATCCAGTGCTGAATAAAGAACAATTCCTGCTTCTTAACACTTACAAATTGGGGTGGAGGTGATTGATTCTGCAACTTTTTGGTACACCACAGAACCTCATGGAATCCTCAGGACCACTGGGACATATGGGAATCTTCTGGAATTGAGGGACCATGGTGACAGTGCAGGGCCTATGGAGCAAAAGGGACCATTGTGAAACTGGAAGATCATGGAAGGAACCTGTGAGACACTGGATTATTGGGATAATTCATACTCAGAACAACTCCAGTGTGTGGGTGGGTGGGGAAGGGACAGGTGGAATTTCCAAAGGTGAGGTGGTGCCCTGTTCCATTGCCCAGCCCTTGGAGCCTCCTTGGGCAGCCCTGGAGCACTGCCCCATCCCACAGCCTGGAGCCCCTAACCCAGCCCCAGACTGGCTGGAGCACACCAGCAGCTCTGCCCCTCACCCTCCTGCAGCCCCAGAGTGGCCAGTGGGCCACAAGTCCCCCCTTGGGGGTGGGCACAGGGGCAGAGCAAATCAAAGGAGCCCCGTGCGGCCATCACGTGGTCAGACCCTTCATCTGGGCACAGGGAAGCTGCACTGGCACCAGAGTGAGGGTGGGAGCTGCACTTCTCTCTCTTCCCTTACTTATTCTCTCAAAGTCTAACAATATTTTAGAAAACTTAAAACTGGGTGGATTGGGTTTTTGCTGACTTGTCTGGGTTGGCCTGTGCTCAGTCAATGCTTTGGGGAATGCTCTATTCTGGTGGAATGTTGCCCTTTCACCTTTTGCCAAGCTCCCTTCTTTTCTAAAGTTTACCAGTAAAAATGTGGGTTTTGACCTCCTGAGAGGTCAAAATGGCTTGCATCTTTTCCACTGTACTCCCTCAGTGTACTTAAAGAACGGAAGTCCATTTTCAAATATCTGGAGGGTGGATATTTTTGAAGCCTTGTATATTTTTTAAAGGAAAATCCTTTTGATGAGCTCATAGCTCAAACCTGGGGTCTTACAGTCACCATCCCTGCAAGTGTTCAGAAAACCTTGAGCTGTGGCACTTGGGGACACGGTTCAGTGGTGAAGATGCCAGTGTTGGGTTAATGGTTGGACTCCATGATCTCAGAGGTCTTTTCCAACCATAACAATTCTGTGATTCTGTGGTGACTCAACCACTTCCCTGGAAATTCTGTTCCAATGCCTGATAACCCTCAGTCATCCCTTTGATGCTGCAGCCAAGGAAACTCATGGAATGAAGGGGCCATTGTGACCCTGCAGGGCCTCAGGGAACCTTGTCTGTTGAGAAACACAAAGGGATGTGTGGAGGTGTTTCACTGACAACCAGGAGAATTTTGGAGAGGGACCTTTACACACCCAAATCTTGATGTGTCCACACATCTCTGCCTGGGTGTGGGTGTGAATTGACTGTGGTGTGAGTGTTATTGTGAATTAATAATTCAGTCACTGTTAAAATTGTAGCAAGTGCTATTAAATCACTTCATAACTGTTAAGTTGGTCAATGATTAGGTTCTACTAATCTCTTTTGCCTCCTTATATTTGTGTCCAAATCCTTTGTACCCTTGCCCTCTTGCATCCAAGGCTCTGTGCAAATCACTCCCTTTCATCAAAAAAATATATTTTTGAGAGGACCGCTTTAAAATTTTCCTACTTAGCTAAACTACAAAACAACTCCAATTAGTTGTTGAGACTTGAAGACATGAAGATAATTAAAGGAAGGAAAATAATTTGTTTTTCTGGATTTTAATGAGCCCCACAGCTGTTTAGAGACAAGTCCATCATCCTGAAGTACTGAGAGAAGACTGAAGAAGCTGCTCAAGAAGTCAGAAGCCAAACTCCCAGTCCCTTGAAGCATTGCTGGGCCCCACTGAGGGCAGGCACTGACAAAGCCTCCCCAGGGACTCCTTCGAGCAGATCCTTGCAGGCCAGGAGTGCAGGCAGACAAAGGAAAGTTGCTTGTGGTGGCCTGAGGGGCAGAGGCAGCTGCCAGAGCCAAGGGCACAAAGGCCTGGGTGCCTTTGGGCCTTGCAGCCCTGCCAGAGCCCTTGGCCATCTCTGCTGCAGGCTGTGCTCCCCTGGCCCTGCTGCTCCTCTGGCCTTGCAGGCTGCACACACCCCTCCTGCTTTCCCACCCCCTCCCAGCAGCATTTCTGGGCCCTCCCTGATGGCTCTGCTGTCCCCCAGCTCTGGCTGCTGCCATGTGCACTTGGCCTTCTTGGCTTGGATGCTGAGCCCCTGTGCCACAGGACATCCCTGAGAGAGCCCAGGCCCTTCTGCTGGGGGTCCCTGCAGAGCTGAGCAGATCCAGGTCACCTCCCATTGCTCTGCCAACCCCTTGGGGCTGCTCTGGGCCCTGCAGGTCCTTGCCCTGCTCCCAAGGGCTGTGGGGGTGCTTCATGGTCAGGCCTTGGGCTTTAGAGCTCAGGGTGGAGATTGGGCAGAACTTTGGCAGGTTTGTTGTTCTGCTGGCAGGGTCTGGTTCATGATTAGGGGAAGAGCTTTTTGGGCTGGATCAGGATTAAAGCTTGGCTTTTCATACTGGTAATACAGTTTGGAATTGAGGTGGGCACTGGAGGACAAATAATAGTCTGTAGTTCTGAGTTTGGGATTTTCTGTCTTGGAAGTAGAGCAGTGGATTTCCTTTCAATGGGATGGGCAGCCCTTTTTGGGGAGTTTTGGGGCTCGAGGTTACAAAGAGGGTAAAGGTACATCAGGAGTGTTTGCACAGTCAGTGTTTTAGTACCCTCAGCATTCCCTGAAACTGTTTTTACCTTATCAAAATCTTTTCTCTCTGTTGACCAAACCCCTCTTTCATTCCCCAAATATCTGATCATTTTTGTCCCAGTTCCTCCTAATCACCCTCAAACTTTCATCTGGATGGGCTCAGCTTTGTGATGACCCTGTGCAACCTCATGGAGTCAAGGGGCCATTGTGGCACTGCAGGGCCTCATGGAAAGAAAGGAACACAAGGACACTGTGAAATCTTGTGGAACCAGGGCACCATTTCACATGTGGGGCCTTGTGGAAAGAAAGGAACCCTGAAACCTTTTTGAACCTGATGGAACCAGGGAGCCCTTGTGTCACTGTGGTGCCTCCTGGAAACAAAGAAACCCTGGGACACAGTGGAACCTCATGAAATGAAGGGGCCACTGTGACACTACAGGGCCTTTTTGGAGCCAAATGGACCTTGGGACACTGGGGAACCCCATGGAATCAAGGGGTCACTGTGTCACTAAAGACACCTCATGGACTCAAGGGGACCACTGTGACACTCCAGGGCATTCTGAAGCCAAAGGATCCCGGGGACACTGAGCAGCCTCCTGGAATCAAGGGGTCATTTTGACACTGCAGGGCCTCATGGAAACCAAACCAAATACAGGCTTGTCCAGGTCCTGAGGGTGATTCAGAAGGGAGGCAGCAGTGATTTCTCCCTACAGACCCACCACTCCAATGGTCTCTCCCTGCCCTGAAGGTTTCTGGTCATCAGGCTGTAGTTGAGGGGCTTGGGCAGGGCCATGAGCAGGGGCTTGAACAAGGGCTGTGTCCAACTCTGCCAGGAGGGCTGTGCTGGGCAAGGAGGAGGAGGCTGCAGCAAACAGTGGCACTGCTGAGGGGAGAGGAGCAGGGGGAGAGACCTTGTGCCTGCCCACGCTGGGCAGGAGCTGCCCCAGGATGGCAGCTCTGAAGCACTCCCAGCATGTCCCTGGGAACAGCAGGGGAAGACTGGATTTCCAAATCAGGCTGGGAATGCAAAGAGCAGGAGTGTCCTGGTGTCACTGCAGGAGAGTTCCATCCCTGCAGCAAGGGCACAGAAGTGACCCAGTCCATGCAGTGCCCTCAGAAGATCCCACAGCATCCTGTAGATGCTGTCAGGGAGGCCAGCTCTGCTTCACAAGTTCCCAGTGCCTGTCCCTGCCTGTGC
>NW_026086800.1:0-11113 GCF_022539395.1 Myiozetetes cayanensis | reverse complement strand
GGTTCTTATTGTGTTGCAGCTTTACCTGCAGCAGATTTATTGTTCACTGCACTGTCCAGGACAGTTGGTTCCTCTGTGTCCGGAGCTGTTTTATTCCCATACAGGGAATTTGGGAGTCTCCTCCCAGAGCTTCCACAGCCATGTTGGGAGACAAGTCCTTCCCAGTTCTGCTTGAGCAGCTCCTTCTCTCACATTTGGACATACACCCAGTTTTCTCTCTGCTGAGAATATACTTGTACATCCAAGGTTATTAGAGAAGCTAAAATCACAAACTTATACAATGACAAGTGTAGTTCAGAATGTGGAAAATATCCATGGGGAACTGATCCTCTGTGTGTGCCCATTAGAGTCCAGATTCAGTCAGGATAATGGTCCTCGAGTGTCCATCAGTCACAGTTCCAGGGTCCCTTTGGTTCCAGGAGTCCCCACAGTGTCACAATTAAACCCTTTTATTCCACAGCATCCCAGTTGCCCTGATGACCCCATGAGGTTCCACAGTTCCCCAGGGTTCCTTTGGTTCCATGAGGTTCCACAGTGTCACAATGGCCCCTTGATTCCAAGAAGCCCTGCAATGTCACAGTGGCCCCTTGATTCCATGAGGTTCCACAGTGTCCCGGGGTTCCTTTATCTCCATGAAGTTCCACAGTATCACAGGGTGCCTTTGGTTCCACGAGACCTCACAGTGTCACAATGTTCCTTTGGTTCCACAGAGCTCTGAAGTTGAAGTACTGAGGCCTGAACAACATCCCTGAGCCAAAGTTGGCCTCTGGATGAACCTTCCAACTTAACGTTCTATTTCTCCGCGGATCCGCTCAGGAGCTAAAACTGTGTATGAGCATCAGTGAAATCTGTAGTGGGATAGGACTGTATCTGATATTGTGATGGTTTTGATCTAGGCCTTCCTAGTAACAAGTTTGTAACCAAGGAAGTGGCCAAGTACCCAGTATTCCGTACGATTTTTACGTAAACTAGAGTATAAATAAGTTGGAGATTAGAGACCTCTCTCTCTTCTCTTCCAACGAGGGTCGGGAACTGTAGGTCCTTGCGTTGGTCTCGCTTATCTAAAGCTGAGGCCTGCAGCGACCGCTGGCCTGCCACGTGGGGGGTTTGGAGAGTGCTGGCTGTGTCTACCAATCCTGCTTTTCTAAGGGAAGTGGTGAGATCTGTTTTGTTAATTACTAGTATAGTTCTTGATTTTGATCAAGTATACCTGTTCGGTGTCCCTTTTTTCCCCTTTCCCTATCCCTTCGGGGAGTGGATCCCCTTTTACTGTGTATATAGCATCTTAACTGTATATAACTTTAATTTACGTAAATATATATATATATTATATAAACAGCTTGACTTTGGGTTCTTATTTTTTATAGTTTTTTTTTTCTTTGCCCTGAGAGGAGAAGGGAGGGAGGAAGGGGACTGCTGTCGTGACTTTCGGGCATTTGGCAGGGAGCCAAGTCCAAACCATCACAGATTTTCTGGTGGCCTGGTACGGGGAGATTGTTTTGGTTATCCTGGTTTGTTTTGGAACAGTTACCGGGAAAACTGCCAAGAGAGGCTTGTTTATATAAACAAACCTATTTTTTTAAGAACAGAGAGAAAGAATAATATAACGATGGCTATTCTAACTACTTGTTTCATTGTACTAACTATATTTGTGCCTGTTTTGGGCTATCCTGTAGGGAAACGCCCAACTGGAGATGAATGGGAGGAGTATATCCCTTCCTTTGATTGGGATGAATGGAAAGAGTATCTCACTTTCCTTGATTGGAATGAATGGAAAGAGTATTTCACTTCCATCAATTTTGACATCAAAGACCTGCTAAAGGAGATCCCTATCATTACAATTAGCTCCAATTTTTACTTAAATTGTTTAGTGACAATCCTAGTACTCGTAAAGGCGATGAAAGAGTTATTTAAAACTGGAAGAATGGTGTTGTATTGCTTTTCATCTTGTAAAAAAGGTCAGACCTCTAGAGGATTCGCTGGAACTTTGGGAAGAGTCTTGGAAAAACCAGTTTCTGGATGACAAAGAGCATGGGTAAATTTTAGCAAACTGGTAGGGCGTGTGGCACCTCCCATTGTTTGAGACTTCACGCCAGAACATGTGTCTAATCCTGATGAGATGACACGTTGTTTAGTTGAAGGATGTCTTTCATACGATGACCCAAATACGCAGTTCCTTGCTTTATGCTGGGGTCTAGTGACAGCTTATGGAGCTGCCTTAGATCACTATCAAAAGCCTAAGACAGAGGCAGAAAGTCAAAATATGTCACCTGAAACAAATGATACCCCTATTGAGTCCACAGACGTCAAGATCCAGACTCAACCTGAAGTCAGCACCATCTCTATTGAGTCAACTGAGTGTGGAACACAAACTCAACCTGAAGTCAGCACCGTCTCCGTTAATTCAACTGAACATGGAACACAGACCCAACCTGAAGTTAGCGCCATCTCTATTAAATCAATTGAGTGTGGGACTCAGACTCAACTTGAAGTCACCATAACTTCTACTAAATCTGTTGAAACTGGAGTCCAGACCGTAGATCTCATGGACACTAGAACTCAAACTACGACATCTAATGTTAAGGCTACGACAGAGATGAAGACCCGGACTACCAACCCAAGAATCACTATTGCCCCCCTAACTAAGAAGAAGATATGGATAAGGGATACTGCAGAAGCTACAGGCCTAGTTCCACGATTAAGGCGTATGGAAGGAGAAGAAGAAGAAGAAGAAGAAGAAGAAGAGGGAGCAAAGGGACTTGCCAGCCCCATGGAACCTATCCCATCCAATTATGTAGTAGTGGACAAATGGACGGCTGCAAAAGAGGAAGAAGTAACAGCGAGAGAAGGAGCGCGCCCAAAAGAATTAGGAGTGCGTCCAAAGGAAAAGGGAGTGCACCTAAAGGAAGAAGGGGCGACAGCACAAATAGCCAATAAACCACCAAAGACAAGGCTGACGCCCAAATATTCTCTTCCTGACTTTCCAGCGGAAGATACAGAAGAACGGTTGAGACCTTCATCCCAAAGTCTGAAGGACTACTCGCTACCTCCACCTCGTGGGCTTAGACAACGGAGTAGAAGTCTATCCCCGCTACATGCTCAGTCTCTGCCTCCACGTGAGAGAGGTAGAGAGAGAGAGAGAGAGCAGTTCCACGTAGAAGCGTGAGAAGGGAAGTGGAAATGGTTCCACCTAGGGGAGACCCTTATTCTGGAGCAGCAATTGTGCGAACGAGTGAGGTACTGCGAACAATGACCCCAGCAGAGCTCCGGGATCTACGACGGGATTACAGCCGCCGGCCTGGTGAACAAATTCTCACCTGGCTGGTACGATGTTGGGATAATGGAGCCAGAAGCCACTTGTTAGAGGGTCATGAAGCACAGCAGCTAGGATCCCTCGCTCAAGACCGTGAAATAGAACAAGAAATCGCAAGAGAGACATACAATCTCAGTCTCTGGCTCCGAATCCTCCATGCTGTGAGGGAAAAATATCCATTTAAAGAATACTTAATGAGTTCTCCGAAAAAGTGGACGAGTGCAGAAGAAGGCGTCCAATACTTACGAGAATTAGCTATGCTGGAACTCATTTATTGCAATTCAGATTATTATGACTGTTTAGAACCAGAGAAGATTTCATGTACAGAGCCAATGTGGAGGCAAGTGATTAGAGGTGCCCCTGCATCATACCTTAATTGCTTAATATCAGTATATAATCCAAAAACGGATGAACCGACTGTGGACACCATGTGTTCATGGATACGGACCATAGCAGAAAATTTGGAAAGGTCCTCCGATGCCCGACACCGACCTATCCATGCTAGGGAAGCAATGGAGAGGCCCTATGAATATTTCAGATATGAAGACGACTATAGGGATAGAGATGATAGAGTCTATATAGACTACAGAGACTTTAGAGACAGACCAATAAAATGGTCTCGACCACGATTTCGACCTCGATCTTGGTCCCGGCCTCGTTCACGGTCTCCTTTCTTAGTACGCAGAAGGAGAGGAAACCCCAGACGGAGGTCACGTAATCAACTGTGGTCCTATCTGCGAAGCAAAGGAGAAAACATGAAGAAGTGGGATGGTGAACCCACTTCCAAACTTGAGGCCAGAGTGAGAGAGTTACAACAAAAGGAAAACAACAAAAAGGTTGTCTACGTGATTGATGCAGATGCTCTACAACCTCTGAAACACAAAAAGATGGAGGTCCGCTTTGACAATAACAAGAAGGCTTCCAAGAAGGCAAAGTCAAAGTCGGACGATGAATACTCCGATCAAGACCAATAGAGGGGCCCTGCCTTCTGCCAGGAGAAGGATAGGGACCAGGAAGATAAGAGGGTTTACTGGGCTGTGTGGGTTCGATGGCCTGGCACATCGGATCCTCAGAGATACCGGGCTTTAGTGGATACTGGTGCCCAGTGTACTTTAATGCCATCAGAGCATAAGAGTATAGAGGCTGTTTCTATTTCTGGAGTGACCGGAGGGTCTCAAGAGTTGTCAGTGGTAGAGGCCGATATGAGCTTGACAGGAGACCAATGGCAAAAGCATTCCATTGTGACGGGGCCAGAAGCCCCTTGCATTCTTGGTATGGACTACCTAAAAAGAGGATACTTCAAAAACCCGAAGGGGTACCGATGGGCTTTCGGTGTAGCCACGGTGATTGAAGAGAAGTCCAAGCAATTGTCTGCCCTATCTGGCCTCTCAGAAGATCCTTCCATTGTGGGACTACTCCAAGTTAAAGATCAGCAAGTGCCTATAGCCACTGCAACTGTACACAGGCGACAGTACAGGACAAACCGAGATGCTGTGATCCCCATTCACAAGATGATCAGGAAGTTAGAGAGTCAAGGGGTGGTCAGCAGAACACACTCACCCTTCAATAGCCCTATCTGGCCTGTACGTAAATCCGATGGAGAATGGAGACTGACAGTGGACTATCGTGGCTTGAATGAAGTCACGCCACCATTGAGTGCTGCTGTACCAGACATGTTGGAGCTCCAGTATGAGCTGGAGTCCAAGACAGCGAAGTGGTATGCCACTATTGATATTTCTAATGCATTTTTCTCCATTCCCTTGGCAGCAGAGTGCAGGCCACAGTTTGCTTTCACCTGGAGGGGTGTGCAGTACACCTGGAATCGACTGCCCCAGGGGTGGAAGCACAGTCCAACCATTTGTCATGGGCTGATTCAGGCCACCCTAGAGAAGGGTAAGGCCCCAGAGCACCTGCAGTACATCGATGACATCATTGTATGGGGGGACACAGCAGAAGAAGGTTTTGAAAAAGGGCAAAAGATCATCCAGATTCTCCTCGAGGCCGGTTTCGCCATCAAGAGAAATAAAGTCAAGGGACCTGCCAGAGAAATCCAATTCCTAGGGGTGAAATGGCAAGATGGACGTCGTCAGATTCCAACAGACGTCATCAATAAGATCGTAGCAATGGCTCCACCGACAAACAAAAAAGAAACCCAAGCTTTTCTGGGAGCCATAGGCTTCTGGAGGATGCACATCCCAGAGTACAGCCAAATTGTAAGCCCTCTTTACTTTGTGACCCGTAAAAAGAACAACTTCCAGTGGGGTCCTGAACAACAACAGGCTTTTAGGCAAATCAAGCAAGAGATTGCACATGCCGTGGCTCTTGGTCCAGTCAGGACGGGACCAGATGTAAAGAATGTACTTTACTCTACAGCTGGAGATAAAGGTCCCTCCTGGAGCCTCTGGCAAAAAGTGCCTGGCGAGACGCGAGGGCGACCACTTGGTTTCTGGAGCCGAAGCTACAGAGGTTCTGAAGCCAACTACACCCCTATGGAAAAAGAAATCTTAGCGGCATATGAAGGCATACGAGCAGCCTCAGAAGTGATTGGTACCGAAACACAGCTCTTCCTGGCACCCCGATTACCAGTGCTGAGCTGGATGTTCAAGGGTAAGGTGCCCTCTACGCATCATGCCACCGATGCCACGTGGAGCAAGTGGATGGCTTTGATTACGCAACGTGTCCGAATGGGAAACTCGAATCGCCCTGGAATTTTGGAAATTATAACCAATTGGCCTGAAGGTGGGAACTTCAGTCTGGCGGATGAAGAAGAAGAAGAGCCAGTGAGTCGAGCTGAAGAAGCTCCGCCATATAATCAGTTGCCAGATGAAGAGACACGTTATGCCCTCTTCACTGACGGTTCTTGCCACATTGTAGGAAGGAACCAGAAATGGAAAGCAGCTGTGTGGAGTCCCACCCGACGGGTGGCAGAAGCCACTGAAGGTAAGGGTGAATCGAGTCAGTTTGCGGAACTCAAAGCTGTCCAATTGGCCTTAGACATTGCAGAAAGAGAAGGATGGCCAAGACTCTACCTCTACACTGATTCGTGGATGATAGCCAATGCCCTATGGGGATGGCTAGACAGGTGGAAGAAAATGAATTGGAGACGTAGAGGAAAACCCATCTGGGCTGCCGACTTGTGGCAAGACATCGCTGCCAGAGTGAAAAAACTGAATGTGAGAGTCCGCCATGTAGATGCCCATGTGCCCAAGGATCGAGCTAATGAGGAACACACTCATAACAGACAAGCAGACCGTGCTGCACAAGTCGAGGTGTCACAAGTAGACCTAGACTGGCAGCAAAAGGGTGAGTTGTTCCTAGCTCGATGGGCCCATGATGCTTCAGGCCATCAGGGCCGAGATGCCACCTATAGATGGGCACGAGACCGAGGGGTGGATTTAACCATGGACTCTATTTCCCAGGTTATCCATGACTGTGAAACCTGTGCTGCCATTAAACAGGCCAAAAGGTTGAAGCCCCTATGGTATGGTGGACGCTGGGACAAGTATAGATACGGAGAAGCATGGCAGGTCGACTACATCACATTGCCACAAACCCGCCAAGGTAAACACTATGTGCTTACCATGGTGGAAGCGACTACTGGATGGTTAGAGACATATTCGGTACCACATGCAACAGCCCGGAATACCATTCTAGGTCTCGAGAAGCAAGTCCTGTGGAGACATGGTACTCCAGAACGAATTGAGTCAGACAATGGGACTCATTTTAAGAATAATCTGGTGGCCACTTGGGCACGGGAGCATGGTATTGAATGGGTATATCACATTCCATATCATGCACCCGCCGCTGGGAAAATTGAAAGGTGTAATGGACTGTTAAAAACAACTCTGAAGGCACTAGGTGAGGGAACTTTCAAGAACTGGGACAAGCACTTAGCCAAGGCCACCTGGCTAGTTAACACTAGAGGCTCTGTCAATCGAGCTGGCCCTGCCCAAGCAGAATCCCTCCACACTGTAGATGGAGACAAAGTTCCAGCGATCCATCTGAGAGGTATGTTAGGGAAGGCTGTTTGGATTACTCCTCCCTCGGGCGAAGACAAACCCATTCGTGGGATTGTTTTCGCTCAAGGGCCCGGAAATACCTGGTGGGTAATGAGAAAGGATGGGGAGATCCACTGTGTGCCTCAAGGAAATTTAACCTTGGGGAAAGACTAATCATGTGCTTTGAGTTGTGTTTTACAGGAAACCAGTCACCAGGTGGGAAAGACCTGAACAAACTAATGCCGGAATCCAGTGATAAACCAGCCCAGACCAGAGAACCAGCCCTAAAACCACAACTGTAATTGTCACCAAAGGGCCAAGAATCTGAACCAAACTAATCCTGATGCTGATTCTTCTACAACAAGATGGATACTCTAAAGAATGAACAAGGACTATATACATTTATCCATATGTGTATATATGCGAGGGTTATAAGTGAAAGCAGAATATAGGTGTTACGTAAAAATAGTATGGAATAAGGGGTGGAGAATGTGATGGTTTTGATCTAGGCCTTCCTGGTAACAAGTTTGTAATCAAGGAAGTGGCCAAGTACCCAGTATTCCAAAGGATTTTTACATAAACTAGAGTATAAATATGTTGGAGATTAGAGACCTCTCTCTCTCTTCTCTTCCAACGAGGGTCGGGAACTGTAGGTCCTTGCGTTGGTCTCGCTTATCTAAAGCTGAGGCCTGCAGTGACCGCTGGCCTGCCACGTGGGGGGTTTGGAGAGTGCTGGCTGTGTCTGCCAATCCCGCTTTTCTAAGGGAAGTGGTGAGATCTGTTTTGTTAGTTACTAGTATAGTTCTTGAATTTGATCAAGTATACCTGTTCGGTGTCCCTTTTTTTCCCCTTTCCCTATCCCTTCGGGGAGTAGATCCCCTTTTACTGTGTATATAGCATCTTAACTGTATATAACTTTAATTTACGTAAATATATATATATTTTATATAAACAGCTTGACTTTGGGTTCTTTAATTTTTTATAGTTTTTTTTCTTTGCCCTAAGAGGAGAAGGGAGGGGGGAAGGGGGCTGCTGTTGTGACTTTCGGGCATTTGGTAGAGAGCCAGGTCCAAACTATCACAGATATATTTGTGTCTGCTCACTAGTGGAAAATATTTGTATTTGTTCATTAATAAAATATGTATGATTGTGAAATGTGTGAAATATGAATGTATTTATCTTTCCGTGTTTAGATCCCGGTCAAGGCCATGGCAGTCGATGTCTGGCCTTGTTTGGCAGCAGGTGGTGCACGTTGAGTCCCTTGGTTTGCCCCTTAGGCCCTGGCCAGGCTTTGGGTGGAGAAATTACACCCTTGTTCCTTAGAGTTGGTGTCTGTGTGTCTTATGCTGACCCTCTTCCCCTGGAGAAACAGGGTCCAGTGTGACACTGCAAGGGCTCATGGAACCCAAGCAATTTTGGGACAGGGTGGAACCTGGTGGAATCAAGGGGCCATGGTGACATTTCCAAACCTCAGGGAATCAAGGGGCCACTGGGACTCTGCAGGGCCTTATGGAAGCAAAGGAAAAGTGGGACACTGCAGAACCTCATGGAAGTAAAGGCCCATTTTGACATGGCAGGGCCTTATGGAACCAAAGGAGCCCTGAGACATTTCAGAAACTCGTGGAATTAAGGGGACATGGTCACACTGCAGAGTCTTATGGAGCCAAAGGGACCCCGGGAACCTCAGGGAACAAAGGGAGCATTTGGACACTGAGGGGCCTCATGGAACAGGGAGGCTCTGCAGAGAGACCTCGACAGATCAGAGGGCTGGGAATCACCAACCACAGGGAGTTCAACAAGGGAAAGTTCCCAATTCTGCCCCTGGGATGGGGCAACCATGGATGGACAGACAGAGCAGGAAATGAGAGGCTGGAAAGCAGTGCCAGGAAAGGGCCCTGGGGGTGCTGGTGGGTGCCAGTTGTCCCTGAGTCAGCAGTGCCCTGGCAGCCAGGAGGGCCAAGCCTGTCCTGGGGGCATCAGGGAGGGGATTGTCCTGCTCTGCTCTGCCCTGGGGTGGCCTCACCTGCAATAGTGGGGCAGTTTGGGGGGACACAATATAAGAAAGATATTGAGCCATTAGAGAGTGTCCAAAGGAGGCAACAAAGATGGGGAAGGGCCTTGAGAAGTTCAGTTTTGACTGAAAGCCTACACTAAGACCTTAAATCATCTTATCTGTGAGCTGCCCTCTTGACCCACCCAGAAGCAGCTCTGCAGCGTTTAACATCCTGCTTTGCAGAGGCTGCTGAGCTTTTTGGGCTGGAAGTCAGCTTGAAGAAGACAGAAGTTTTCTATCAGCCTGCACCTCAAGAAGTCTTCCATCATCCCCATATCACCATTGGTGAATCAGAGTTCAAATCAGTCCAGCAATTTAATTACCTGGGAAGCATCATCTCCTCGATTGATGCAGAAATAGACAACAGGTTAGCAAAGCCATACAGAGACTTTGGTAAACTCCATAAAAGAGTGTGGCAAAACAAACACCTGAACAAAAGCGTTACAAAGATGAGCGTTTACAGAGCCATTGTACTGTCTACTCTTCTATATGGGTCTGAATCGTGGGTCATTTACCGCAACTACTTGCGTCTCTTAGAACGCTTCCATCAGCGCTGCCTCCGTACAATCCTAAACATCCACTGGACGGATTATGTGACCAACACGTCTGTCCTTGAACAGGCAGCAGTCACGAGCATTGAGGCCATGCTGCTGAGAACACAGCTGTGCTGGGCAGGGCACGTCTCCAGGATGCAGGACTGCTGCCTCCCTAAGATCGTGTTCTGTGGGGAACTTGCCACTGGTGCCGCAAGAGAGGAGCCCCGAAGAGGAGATACAAGGGCTGCCTGAAACAATCCCTCAGCCTTGGCCATATTGATCATCACCATTGGTCTACCCTGGCCTCCAATCGGGAGGCCTGGAGACACCATCTATAACACTGCTGCTGCTTTTGAGAACACTCACAGGATCACTCTCGAGGAGAAAAGACAATGCAGAAAGAATCGCGTCTTGTCGATATCACCTGGGGAGTCTTTGTGCTGTGCCTTCTGCAACTGGACTTGTCTATCTGGCATTGGCCTTTTTAGCCATCAGCACTCTTGTAGCAAGCATGGGTAGAGCCCTTCTCTGCTGCAGGCAGGCAAGCGAGTGGGAAAGAACCACACACACATCCACAAGATGCAAGTTCAAATCCAGTTTTATTATTGTTAGGCTGTACAATTTATATTATTCTGAGTTCTGTCCACGCCAACACGAGCACAGCACGCCATCACGATTGGTCAGCACGCGCTGTCCACGCGCCCCAGGTAACCCACCGATTTGTGGTTTTGAAGCCCACATTTGCATACCGTTTCCGTTATCACTGTTTTTCCCATCCTGTTTCTGCTGACTCCTGCATTCCTGCAGCAGCAGGCCATTTCTTGTTTATCTTACCGTTACCTCTTGACCTTTTCAGAACTCAGAATAATCATGCAGAATTGCTAAGGCCCCAACACTTCTCAAATCTTCATTTGTGAAGCCCAGCCATGATGATGATGATTTACATAAATAAATCTGTTTTGTGTGGTCCAGACCCCGGGGATGTCACCGTGTCACCGCCTGGGACATTCCAGCTGGGAATTGGTCAGTGTATGCTGAGCATAAAACCTCTTGGCTCTTATTTCTCTCTCTTTTTTTTTTTTATTTCTCTCTCTTTTTTTTTTTAATTTAATCTTCTTTTTCATTACAATTATTAATAATGCGATGACCACGTGTAATTATTATTATTTTTATACTTTTTGCTTTGTTTCAATTATTAAATTTTTTCCTATCT
>NW_026086799.1:0-11713 GCF_022539395.1 Myiozetetes cayanensis | reverse complement strand
GGCGATGTTACCCTGGTCCCCTGCGACTTCACTGATGTCCCTGTGACATCACTGATAATGTCACTGGTGTCTCTGTGATGTTATCCCTGGCCTTGTGATGTCACCGCTGTCCCCTGTGATGTCACCACTCTCCCTGTTATATCATGGCTGTCACTGATGTCACCGATGATGTCACTGGTGTCTCTGTGATGTCACCCCTGGTCTTGTGCAGTCACTGACATCCCCTGTGATGTGACCGATGTCCCTGTGACATCACAGCTTTCCCATTGTTGTCATCAGTCCCCTGTTATGTCACTGGTTTCCAATTATGTCACTGCTGTCTCTGTGTTGTCACCACTGTCCCCAGCTGTGGCTTCATGTCCCCATGATGTCACTGATTTTTCTGTGACATCAGGGCTTTTCTTTGTTGTCACCAGTCCCCTGTGATGTTACTGGTCCCCAATGATGTCATCCATGTCCCTGTGATGTCACCTCTGTCTCCTGTGATGTCACCATTGTCCTTGATGATATCACTGGTGTCACTGTGATGTCACCCCTGTCCTTGTGAAATCACCAATGTCCCCTGTGATGTCACTGATTTCCCTGTGATACCACACTTGTCCCTTTCTTTTCCACACCACCCCACCTTGGAATGTCACCGGTACCCAATGATGTCACCCATGTCCCTGTGATGTCACCAATATCCCCAATGATGTCACTGATGTCTCTTTGATGTCAGCCATGTACTTTTGATGTCACCAATGTCCCTGTGACATCACAGCTGTCTCTTTGTGTTCACATATCCCCTGTTATGTCAGTCGTCCCCAGTGATGTCACCAATGTCCCTCTCATTAGCGTTAGGGTTAGAGTTTAGGGTTAGGGTTAAGGTTAGGGGGTAAGGGTTTAGGGTTAGGCTTAGGCTTAGGTTTAGGCTTAGGTGTTAAGGTTAGGGTTAGGGATTAGGGTTTGGTTAGGGTTTATGTAACATTTGGGTTAGAGTAAGGGATAGGGGTACGGTTAGGGTTTAGGGTTTAGCATTAGGTGCAGAATTAGGTTTGTTTTTAAGGTTAAGTCTAGGGTTCAGTGCTGTCTAAGATCTGTCCAAGACCAAATGTGCTGGCACAGAAAGCTCTTGCTCTTTGTGTAGTTACGCTAACCCTAACCTTTAATCATAGCCCCGAACACTCACCCTAACCCTGACTCACCATCTACCCAGTGTAGTTGGGGTACCTCTCTCGGCACTATATAAAGAGGAAGAGCTTTCTGTGCAAGTACCTCCTCCCACAGTCCACTCAGAGCCATCATCTCCCTACTGGGTGATGGGTTGCTGAGACACAACTGACCTCATGGGGCCACATCCATCCACCAGGATCCTAATGGTCCAGGTCCTCACCAGCTCCAGCTATGTTTGTTCTATCAACTTTATCAAATATATTTGATGTTGAAGATTTCAGGGGAGAAACATTCCTCACAGGAAGTGCTGTATTTCTGTGGACACATTTCATATCTCATCTCCCCCTTTTTTCTACCTGTTGTTCCACCTCTCTGCCTTCAAAAACATCTCCAAGGGTGAGATTCACAGCCAGGATTATGGGGTGTCTCCAGTGGCACAAAGGAATGAAGGGGCTGCTGGGACACTGCAGGGCCTCATGGAACCAAAGGATCCCTGGGTCACTGTATGATGAAAAAGGGAATAGAATACAGAGGGGGATAATGTCATGATGTCAGGAGGTTATTTCATGGTAGAAAAGTAAACCTGGGACACTGCAGAACCTTATGGAATCAGGGCTCCATTGGGACACTGGGAATATCATGGAACCAAGGAACCCTGTGACACTCCAGGGCCTCATGGACCAAAGGAACCCAGGGACACTGTGGAATCCCATGGAAACAAAGGGGCTGTTATGACATGTGGGGCTCATGGAACAAAAGGGACCCTGTAACAGTGACGGGGGTGACATCAGACTGTGACCTGTCACTGCTGGGGTTTCACAGGGCTCCATCTTGGGCCCTGTGCTCTCCAACATCTCCATCAATGACTTGGACACAGCACTGGAAGGGACACTGAGCAAGTTTGCAGGTGACCCAAAACTGGGAGGAGCTGCTGAGCCCCTGCAAGGCAGGAAGGCCCTGCTGAGAGACCTGGATAGATGCGAGGGCTGGGAATCACCAACCATGGGAAGTTCAACAGGGGGAAGGACCGGATCCTGCCCTGGGATGGGGCAGCCCCGGCTGGATGGACACACTGGGAATGAGAGGCTGGGAAGCAGTGCTGGGAAAGGGCCCTGAGGGTGCTGGTGGGTGCCAGTTGGCCCTGAGTCAGCAGTGCCCTGGCAGCCAGGAGGGCCAAGCCTGTGCTGGGGGCATCAGGGAGGGGATTGTCCCGCTCTGCTCTGCCCTGGGGCGATCTCACCTGCAAGACTGGGGCAGTTTGTGGGGACACAATGGAAGGGAGAGATTGAGCCATTGGAGAGTGTCCAAAGGAGGTCACGAGGATGGGGAAGGGCCTGGAGGGGAAGGTGTGTGAGGACACTGAGGGCACTTGGTGTGTTCAGCTAGAGAAGAGGAGACTGAGGGGAGACCTCACTGCAGTCACAACTTCCTGGGCAGGGGCAGAGGAGGGGCAGGCCCTGAGCTCTGCTCTGTGGGGACCAGGGATAGGACTGAGGGAATGGCCTGGAGTTGTGTCAGGGCAGGTTTAGGTTGGATTTTAGAAAAAGGTTCCTCCCCCAGAGGGTGGTTGGGCACTGAGCAGGTTCCCCAGGGCAGTGGGCACAGCACCAAGGCTGACAGAGTTCAAGAAGTGTTTGGATGATCCTCTCAGGCTCATGGTGGGAGCCTTGGGGATGGTCCTGTGCAGGGCTAAGGGTTGGACTGGATGATCCTTGGGGATTCCCTTTCATCTCAGCATATTCTGTCATTCTGTGATTATCAACCCTGTGTTCAGCACAAATCCAAAACACAGCCCTGCACTGGCCACAGGGAAGAAATTTAACTGGACTCCCCCTGAAACCAGCACACCCATTATGGGCTCTCACACAAACATCCCACAGTCCATTTGCCACCTGGAACCAGTGACTCTGAGTTCCCTAGCCCCAGGGATGGTGTCTTTGTCTGCTCATTCCTCCACACTCTTCTCAGTGATGGCATCTTAACCAGACAAGCCCCTGGAAAAATTTCCTTCTAAGTCTTCAATTCTTGTGTGGTTAATTATTCAGATCTCAAGAGTGCATTCAAAGTTAATATACTGTATTATTAAAACAACGAATAAAGATGTCTTTTTTGTGACCTGTTTACTTTTTTACCGTTTTTACATTGATATCAGCAATCCCCAGTCAATATTGATCCCAAGCACCTCCTAATTCAGTCTGAATTGATACACAAACGAAGACACTTTGTGTCTGAGAATCCATCAGACTTTATCCCCATCCCACCATTCCATCATCCAATTTCTGGGACTCAAAGCAGCCTTGGGCAAATCTGAGCTTCCTCCACTAAAGGCTGGACCTGCAGGTTTCAGCTCCTTGGCACCAACTCCCACCTGCTTGGCTTGGAGAAAGAGCTGCACAAGACAGTGGGTTTCTGTGGCTGAGTTTTGGTAGCAGGGGAGCTACAGGAGTGACTTCAGTTAGAATCTGCCAGAAGCTTCCCCTGCCCCATGGAGCCAATGCCAGCTGCTCCAGGACGGAGTTCCTGCCACTGGCCAAGGCTGAGCCACTTAGGAGTGACAATAACACCTCTGGGATAACATATTTCAGAAGAGAGGAGTGTCGCAGAGAAAAAAATTCAACCTGAGAAGAGCAGAGTGAGAACATGGCATAACAACACAGACAGCAAGGTGAGTGCAGAAGGAGGGGCAGGAGGGACCCCACAGGAGCAGGGAAGGACTCAGAGCTGAGGCCCCTGCAGCCCCTGGGGGAGCATCGGGGTGCAGAGACCCCCATGCAGCCCATGGAGGAGCCCACGCTGGAGCAGGGGATGCAGGAAGGAGGCTGTGACCCCGGGGCAGGCCCAGGATGGAGCAGGTCCTGGCAGGGACCTGTAGCCTGTGCAGAGGGAAGACCAGGCTGGAGCAGGTTTTTCCCGGCAGGACTCGTGGCCCCTGTGGGGGACCCACGCTGGTACAGCTCATCCCTGAAGGACTGACCCCATGGAGGAGGGACCCACGGGACAACAGGGTGGGAAGAGCTGCTGCCCGAGGGATGGACTCACTGCAGAGGTCCATCCAGGACTGTCTCCCATGGGAGGGACCCCAGGGGAGCAGGGAAGGATCCAACTCCTCTCCCTGAGCAGTGGCAGAAACAACAACTGACTGTAACCCCCATTGCCATCCCCCTGCACTGCTGGGGGGAGGAGGGAGAGGTGAGAAGGAAGGACAGGTGGGGGAAAGGTGTTTTTCAGACTCTTTTATTTCTCACTCTTTGGCTTTTATCCTGTCAATAATACATTTAAGTACTATCCCTACTTTGAGTCTGTTTTGCCCATTAGTGAGCAATGTTCCCCCAACCGTTATCTCTACTCAGGAATCTTCAGCTGTTTTTTTCTCTCCTCTGTGGAGTTACAGAGGGAGGTAGCAACTTTTAGTGGGTGTTTGAAATCCAGCCAGGGTCAACCCACTAAACCAACCCATGTGCTTGAGGCCCTTTTGTGATGTCACAGCCTACCCTCTCCATTCCGGAATAGCCCTTGGCAACCAAAGAACCAACACCCCACAAGGTCAGAATGCAGCCCCACCCATGTGCCCCTTTAGGATGTCCCAGCCCATGTTCTCCATTCTGGAATAGCCCCTGGAAACCAAAGAACCAACGCCCCACACCCCCACAGTGCAGCCCCACCCATCTGCCATGGGACTCTTTGGGAAGTCACAGCCCCAGGAAAGAAAGCCTGTAACCCTCGGGTTTCAGGTGCAGTTGGTGGGCCACCCTGGGCACTCCATGGGCAGCAAGAGCTTTCTGTCCTGCCACCTTTTGTCTGGCAGGAATCTTTGTCCAGATTCCAATTTGGCAGTCAGAGTGACAATTCCAGCACGGGGCTCCTGCAAGCGAACAACAGCCCTGCCCTCCAGGAAAGAAACCCCTTACCCTCGGTCTCTTTTCTTCTTCCTTCAAATACAACCTGCAGGGCAGCTTTCTACCATCTCTTCTCTTGGGAATTGGGAAGATAGACCCGCTCCCATGTTTAACACCTCAGGCAAAACCACCCTGTTAACACCTTTCCCAACCTTCCCCAGCCTTTCCCAACCTTCCCCAGCCTTTCCCAAAGCCGAGATGTGGAAAGAACAAGTGCCCTTGACCCTGGCTGTGCTGCTGTGCTGGGAGTCTCTTCCCTGAAGCTCTGCACACAGGCACTGCTCCTGCAGCTCCCGAGAAGGGCTGAAGAAGTATCTTCAACACAGAAATCAGGGTAGGTGTATCAGGGATTGTTGATATTTGTTGGTCTGTGTTTGGCCCAGCCATCTGCAAAAGTTTTGTTCTTTGCCTGCCAAGTTCACTGATAAATGGGAGCTTTGTCCTTGGAGAGAGAGTTTCTTGTGTAAACTGTTTTAATTTGTGTTTCTGTGATTGGCTGGTTGTCTGTAGAGGACATTTGAAGGAGAAACTGAAGAGGAGAGGATGAAGTAAAGCCCCCAGACCCAAATAGATCAGAGCCCTTGAGTGAAACAGCGCAAGTGCGAGGGGAATCCCCACGTTCTCCCGCATGGCTGAAGGGGGGCACTCACAGAACGGGGCAGGGACCGAGGGCCTCTGGCTGGGTGGTGCTGCCACACCGGCCCAGGGAGATGTCACCGGCTAAGTGGATGAAAATGCAGGTGGCTCGTGCTGGGGGCTCTCAAGCTTCACAGGAAGGACAACGTTGCCTTCTGCGGGGACGCCGCTATCTTTGTGAGCCTGCTGACCCTCCGAGGATGCAGCCTCTGCTGTGGGGAATTCTGGTTATCCTGGGGTGGGTAAGACAACCTCGTAAAACACACCTGTGTGAGTGGGGGTTTCACTGAGGGCTCAGTTCACTCCTCTCCTTTTCTGTCTCTTGGGTTCCTGTTTACTTAGCCACTTTCTGTAATAAATATTGGGTTTATTGATGAGCTCTCAGCAGTGTCTTGGTTTTTCAATCTCAGCATCCTTCCAAACTCACCCTGTTACACATGAGTCGGGAGATTTTGCAAACCCCAGAAACTAGGTCATTGAACAAAGAAAGTTGAAGAGTTCACTTCATGAGGAAGAAGAGCAAAAGACCCCCAAGATGAGGCCGAAGAACAGGAATTACCACCTAAACCCCCCTGCCAAAAAAGACAATTCTAGAAGACTCCGCCTCAAGCTCCACCTAAACCCCACCTATTATCACTATGCACGGTTAGATGTTGCAATTATATGAATATGTACATAAAACTGTTGTAACCTCTCATGAAAACTGTCTAAATTACCTGGCTCTTCACTGGAAACTCGGGAGCTAGTTTATCAAATGCGAGTTGGCCAGCATCCCCAACAGTGCTCAAAATAAATACCCTGCTGCTTAAAGACAAAATTTGTCTCTTGAGCACTGAATTCTATGCTGGTTTTGCATCATTCCTGGCGAGTCAGCAGGAGTTAACTCCTCTGGTGTTGGAATGCAGTGGGTCTGGGGATCCTCGGGGGCCCCCAACTGGATCTTTGATCAGCAAGACTCCCTGACCCCTCGGCTTCTTACACAGGTGGACAAGGAGTTCAGCTCAACATAAAAATGTATTTATATTCGCTTTTTGTTTGATTTCATTGAATTTACCCCTTAAGATGGAGATGGGACGTTGTCTCACAGGGTTATGAGAAGGGATGCTGTCTCGGTTTGTATTATATTGCATTTGGCCAAAAATTTTTCGTTTTGACTTGAGGATTTGGGGGCTTTGTTCTTATGCTTCCTTTGGGTTGTCTTAAGATTTGGGAAGCAAAAAGTTTCCTTTAGGTTTTCTTAAGATTTGGGGAGCTAAGATGCTAAGTTTCCTTTGGATTTTCTTCTTGTCTTGTTAAGGAATTCCTGGAATGTAACAACTGAAATAGCTCTCTATGGTTTTACCTGTTTTGTTTGTTTGGTGTGCTGTCTTGTTCTGTGTTTTAAATTGGAGTCAAGTAAAGATCTTTTATGGGAAATAATTCTGGTAACTCTGATCGAGTAGCTGAGAACTTACCATGCCGTTTGAAACCTAGAATTAAAAGTAGTCCTGTTTGCAACTGCTCATTATTGTGAGGGCTCTGTGGAACCATTGTAATGAATATACTTTAGGACCAAGGGGAACGCAAGAGATAGCGTTAAATCCAACTCTGAATTTATATTGTATGGGGTGTGGGGCTAATCAAAGCTTGGAAGAAACCCAGTGCGCCAGATATCAGTCGTACAACTGATATGTTTGTGTTTCTAAACTGATATGTTTGTGTTTCTAAAAGTTTCCTCCAATCTGCTGTGAAGTGTGTATTTTGTGGTCTACAGCAACATCTTGGGACTTTGTGTGGTGATGCGATTGAACCCTGTAAAACCGATGAGAGAGGGAAACTTTTGGGAAAGCTTGGAGTGTGTCAGTGTGTGTATGAGAGGCAGTTTGTACTGCAAGGCGAGTGAGGAGTCCCAGTCTGTGGTTCTGTGCTGGGCACTGGCCAGAAACAGACAAAGTAATCCATCAGTGAATATATGAAGTGGTGGGATAGATTGAGGAATATTTTGAGAGGAGAACCGGAGTTTTATAAGAAACCCACTTGGCTAGAGGATGTTGAGTGGAGCAGAGCACAAGTAGAACTGGAGCAAGAAATTCAGCGGTAGGAAGTGCTTGAAGAATTAAGAGGAACATTGCATAAATTTATAGATCATTTAGAACAAAAGGGATATGATCTATCAGTAATTGAGAACTTTAGAAACTGGGAACCTGTGTGGGCTCATGGTCCTTATATACGGTGGTATATTACTGATGCTGATAGTGTTCAATAATTTGATTTAATCTGATGAACGGGGGTTGTAGCTAAGGTATGTTATCCCCCCAAAGAGAATGAGAAATAAGGCTAAATAGAGGTCTTGGACTGTGGTGTGTTCTCTGAGAAAAGCACGGTGCCGCCAGTAGCAACTGATACGTTGTAGATAGATATACCAGACTCCTTAGAGAAATGGGGAATGGGCTGAGCAAAGAGATAAATACCAAAACACCTCTGGGATGCATTGTAAAACATTGGAAAGAATTAGGCGGAATTCCCAGAGGGAATCTGAACAAAAAAACATTCTTCAAGTACTGTCAAAACTGGTGGCCTCTGTATACATCAGGTGATGGTGAAAAATGGCCACCCGAAGGAAGTCTTAATTACACTACAATTTTGCAGCTCATGCTGTTTCTCTGTCAAGAGCACAGGTGGAATGAAGTAATGGACGCAGATATGTTTTGCACCTTAAGAAATAAACCTGAATGGCAGAAAAACTGCGGAATATCCCACCACAAGAGCCTTTTGTTTTGGCATTGGAAGAAAGTCATAAAAATCATAAGCTTAAGAAGCTCTGCTGTGATCCTTGTAGTGTTGGACAGCAGTGTCTTAAGTGGGGAAAAAGAGAGAGTGATGAGGAGAGCATTATAGACCCTCAGGAATTCCAGCCGGCCCCCGGTAAGGTGAATTGGAGATCAGAGCCCGCTAGGCAGACACCTGACAGCCCACAGGAATTGGGATTAGATGCGACAGACACTAAAAGTATAGCAGAGAGTATGGAATATCCCTGTCATGGTTTTGCCCAGCCAGCCCCTGGGGCTGAGGATGGTTTTGTCCAGGTGGATTTCTGGACAAAAAGCCAATCAAATCTTTTAGTGACGCCTTTGCTAATTATATATTTAAGAAAACAGAAGAGAAGATGGTTGCACAGTTGAAATTAGGAGTAGCAGCTATGTAAGAGAGGCAGAAGGCCCAGGTGGGGGCCAGACCCTCTCCTCCCCTAGCTTGGACCAGGGGCAGGCGTGGCAGTAATGCCCCCCTTCTCTCATGTAAGAGAGTAAAGAAAAAAAAACTTAAAGGACTGACTGCTTGGACGAAGAACCACTGCAGAAGAATTCCGGTAAAGAGATAAGGGACCTCCAAGGTCAAAACTGGCAGCTGCAGGAGAGAAAAGAAAAGTTCGAAGGAGGGGGACTGTTTCTGCCCCCTTTCGCTCTCTCCCTTCAACAGGGAAAAGACTGAAAAATAAATCCCTGCTACCTTTTAGAAGATTGTTGGGGTGAGAAGACTCCCAATGCAGCTCACAAAGGAGCTTGTGGAGGTACAAGGAAGCTGTGACTTCATGAGAAGGACTAAAATAAGGCAGAGTCCTATTGAAGATTTATGACCCTGAGAGCTTACGCCAAAGTGAGAACGGCTCGGGTAAGCTTGGGATCCGAGTGAGGGATCCATGCTACTGGTGCTGGAAATTTTTAACCCTGAGAGAACCTACACTGGAGCAAGAACGGCTCAGGTAGGGATGTTGGGATCTGTGTGTGGGATCCATGCTAGACCCATGTCAGAGAGGTCTATCAAGGACTGTTCTTCCGTGGGGAGGGACCTCCACAGGAAAACAGGGGTGGACTCAAAAGCCATTATCCCCTGTGACCCTGTGGGGAAGATCCATGGTAGGCAAGTGTCCCCTTCCAAGCCCATGGAAGAGGAAAACCTTCAGGGCCTGGGTAACCTCCAGCCTCTGGTCTTAGCCCAGGAGGGGGGTAGGCCCAGCCCTGGAGGCCAACACAGAGCAAGAAAGAAAAAGAAACAGTTCCAGCTATGACAAAAAGGAGTTGTCGTCCTGAGATAACAGAAGAGCTTTAGAGTGCTGCAGAGTTATTGAAAAGACCTGGAGCTCCAAGAATGGAGAAAGAGACTGCTTCTCCTCCTTGGACTGATAAAAAGGGAGAAGTACTTCTGTAAATACATAGTACTTTTTACTTAATTAGAGTTGTTGTAGATATACTACTTTAGTAGTTTTTATTTGCTAGTAATAAATGTTAATATTATTTTTTCCCCAATCAAGTCTCTTTTGTCTGCATTAAACCTTTTCTCAACTTACAGTAATTGTGTGGGGTGTAAAAGCAAATTGACCTAGAGCAAAAGCACAGCTCCGGTGGACAACAAAAGGAAGCATCTGCCAGACACCCAGCCCAGAAACAGGGAGAGATCTCCAAGCCTTTCTAGGAATGACAGGTTGGTGTAGTTTATAGCTCTATCAGCAGGGAGTACTTGTAAAGCCTTTCTATGACCTGCTGAAAAGAACCAAAAACAACATCATGTGGAGCCCTGAGACAGACGAGGCCTTCAAAGGCCTGAAGCAGGAGCTCAGGAGGGCTCCGGCGTTGGCTTTGCCTGACGGGACGAAGCCCCTTTGGTTGTTGTGCCATGAACGTCAAGGAATGGCTTTGGGGGTCTTGGGCCACCAAGCAGGGCCATCCAGGAGGGCCGAGCTCGACTGCAAACAGTGGGATGGAGTCAGCAAGGGATGGCCCACCTGTCTGACAGCAGTGGCTGCAGCAGTCATGGACCACTGTCCCAGTGATGTCACTGATGTCCCCAGTGATGTCACCACTGTGCCTGTGATGTCACTGGTCTCCAGTGATGTCACTGCTACCCTCATGAGTGTCACCACTGTCCCCTGTGATGTCAGTGGTGTCCCAGGGGTGGTCCCTGTGTCCCCAGTGATGTCACCGCTGTCCCCTCTGATGTCACTGATGTCCCTGTGACATCATGACTTTCCCTTTGTTGTCACCAGTCCCCTGTGATGTCATTGGTCCTCAATGTTGTCATCGATGTCCCTGTGATGTCACCCCTGTCCCCTGTGAGGTCACCAATAGCCCTGTGTCATCACGACTGTCCCTTTGTGGTCACCAGTCTCCTGCACATCACTGGTCCCCAGGGATGTCACTGTTCTCTCTCTGTGATGTCACTAGTGTTACTGATGACGTCACTGCTGTCTCTGCAATGTCACTCCTCTCCTTGTCAAGTCACCGATGTCCCCAGTGATGTCACTGATGTCCTTGGGAGATCACGGCTCCCCCTTTGTTTTCACCAGTCTTCTGTGATGTCACTGGTCCACAATGATGTCACTGCTGTCCCTGTAATATCACCACTGTCCCCTGTGATGTCACCAATATCCCCCATGATATCACTGGTGTCTCTGTGTTGTTATCCAGGTCCCCTGTGATGTCATTGATGTCCCTGTGACATCACGGCTTTCCCTCTGTTGTCACCAGTCCTCAGTGATATTTCTGGCCCCAAGGACGCCATTGCTGTCTCTGTGATGTCACCCCTGTCCCCAACGATAGCACCATGTCCCCGTGATGTCACCGATGTCCCTGTGATGTCCCTGATGTCCCTCTGATATCACGGCTTTCCCTTTGATGGTAACAATCGCCTACGATTTCACAGGTTCCTCCTTGATGTCACCACTGTCCCCTGTGATGTCAACAATGTCCACACTGATATCACTGGTGTCTCTGTGTTGTCACCGATGTCCTTGTGACATCATGGCTTTCCAATTGCTGTAAGCAGTCCTTTGTGATGTCACTGGTCTCCAGTGATGTCACTGCTGTCCTGGTGATATCACCACTGTCCCCAGCAGTGCCACCTTGTCCCTGTGATGTGACCAACGTCCCTGTGATGTCACCAAACCCCTTTGATGGCACTGATGACTCTGTGACATCACTACTTTCCCTCTGTTTTCACTGTGATGTCACTGGTCCCCAATGATGTCCCTGCTGTCTCTGTGATGTCACCACTTT
>NW_026086798.1:0-12272 GCF_022539395.1 Myiozetetes cayanensis | reverse complement strand
AATTCAACATCATGACTCCGACTCCATCTCAGACCCTTCTGGCCTCGACCCTTGGACTTCTGATAAGTATAGTGTCATCTCAAAATCTTGCCCCCTCAGATCCATGGTCTAGTGCACTCTCTAGTGACTACTTAAGAAAAGGCGAAAGAGGTCCAGGGCCAAAATTTGAAATGTACGTTTTACGTAACAACCAGCCATATACAAAAGAAGATTGGGATAGAGCACCTTTCCTACTAGCCTACGAGGGAGATCATATCCAGATTGGGTGTCGAGAACTTGACCCTATAGAAGGGAGGACAACAGAATTAATAGTAAACATCAGATCTTGGAAAGAAGCTTCGAGGCGAAACCCAATCACCTATAGCCAAATAACAGAGGGAGAGCCAGTTGTTTGGATTCAGCGAGGCGGCCCACAATCGTGCCGCTGGGACAGTTCCAGAGGAGGCAAAGCCCAGTGTGAGATTTTATTCAAGCTAGATCAATCAATGACCTTTAGCTGCAAGAGAGAAATTGAAGTTCCTAAACCAGGGATATATGCTACCGGATATAGTAGACATGTAGTATTACCAATAGATGCGCTACCACTATATCCAAACCTGATCTTGCCCCGCGAAACTATTCCACCTCCAGAATGTAGAAAGATACACAATTTAACTTTTATAGGGACTCAAGTAATTAGGAAATCAAACGAATTAAAACTACTGTTAGATCCCACATACTCCCTAAAGAAGGTGCACATAAATATTCAAGCCGACATTACGCATTTGCAGAAAGATTGTCAACCCTTTATACAACAAAGCCTTAAAGGCTGGAATGCATGGTTAGCAACCAGGTCATACCATAAGCATACACGAAGGGATCTAAGTGGATGGGTTGGCACAGGATTTGGCATACTGAACACTGTAGACCAAGAGGTGCTAGTCAACAAGTTAAGTACCGTCACTTCCAATTTAGGGAAACTTAAAGTACCCTTGAGTTCATCTATGCTCACCCTAGCAGAAACGCAGTCATTAGTAGTTAAGTTACTAACTCTAATAGCTAACCACACGGCTGATGATTTTACTAAAACAGCAGACTATACTGGGGACATTAGCAAAGAAATTGCACTTGCTATCCAGTACACTCAAACACAACAATGGGTACAGTCAGTCGCAGCAGGAATAATAAGAGAAGGAATGTCAGGAATATTGCCTCAAGAAATACGAGATATAATACTAAAAGATAGCCATACTACCTACTTCGAGAGAGACCATCAAGCCTGGTGGCAATTAGTAAATTTCACCTATGAGCCCCAACATGAACACATTGAAGCCTATGTCCTCACTATTAGTGCTGCTGAGGAAAAACCAATCTTTCCCATTCTTACCTTAGGAGCAATACACCAGGATATTCTTGTTAAACCCGTGGACCATAACGTTTGGGCTAGTTACGACAATACTAAAAATAAGTGGCAATCTATCAGCACAGAAGCTTGCATTCCAACAAGACAATTAGGCTATGTCTGTGAAAACGCTGTAGTAGAAGCAGAGGATTTATGCTTGGATGCTGAAGATAGCCTGTGCACTTTTGAAATGCTTTTACATAACAGAACTCAATCCCAAGCGTATTACATAGGAAATGGGTGTGCATGCATTAGAACAGCCTGCAGTAATGTCACTATAGATGATTGTCAAGAACTAACTAACAACACTAATTTTTGCGTTTGCAACTTCACTAAGATTGTGGGTTGCGATTTCAACTACTCTGCTCCAGTTACTACTCAACAATTAATCACCGCAGAATACAATCTATATCTAGATGTGCCACAATTACAGATAGGTATGAATGCTCAGGTTCTTAAAGCAATGCTCGTGCATCCTGAAGTACAGAAATTAGTTCAAATGGTAAATCAAACAAACAAACGAATGGTGTGGCAAGTTGAACACAATTCGGAGAAAGTAACAAGTGTCCTAACTAAGGTAGAACAAGTGGGCCAACACCATTGGTGGGATATTTTTACAGGGCATTCCCCAACAGCAACCCAAGTGTTTCACTACCTTGTGCACCCCATACTAATCATTACCTTAGCTATGCTTGTACTAACACTCACGAACATATACCTATGGAGCAGACTGAAATCTTTAGTAACAAAAACTCAAACACTTTGGGCAATGATCCAATCTTACCAACGTCCCTTAGAGATTAAAACTTGACGAAAGAATTCGTAAGTTATTAGAAAAGGGGGGAAATGAAGCCGCACAAAAGGAAACAATCTCCGAGAAACAAAAGGTTAAAACATAAAAATGTAAAGCACTATAGAAAAGCTCAGTGTTAGGAAACTACGGAGGTAATAAATTGTCTAAGGAACAGAACACACTGACAAAGGGATACCAACACAATAAAGATAACACAAAATAAGGAAAGAGTGGCATCAGCAAATCCTAGGATGAGCCAAAAAGTCAGCCTGACCTTATTATGTTTGCCAAAACTGCCTTAAAAGGAGAAGATCTAAAGAAAGTTCAGAAGCTTACAGTGAGGAAGACTCACACACGACCCCCGCCCAGAGGAAGGCAACAGGAACTCCCACCGTGAAATCTCCCCAAATTGAAGACTCCGCCCAGACTCCACCTTCATATGAATATTACAACTAGATGTTGCAATTTAATGAATATGCATGATTATGTTGTAATCCTATATTCGAAAACTGTATAAAAGAGCTATACTAATTGTACACGTCGGAGCTCTTTTGCCCAGGGCGACCTGGAGAGCTTCCCAACGCGTTGCAATAAAATACCTCCTGCTTTAAAGAAACAAACTTTGTCTCTAAAGCAGTTTCTCCGTGCCTTTTGGGGCAAAATTTCGGCATCACTAATGAAAATCTATCTTGTTAGTATTACATATTTTTTTTCTGAGAAAAACAATTATCTTCTCTTGAAAACAACTATCTTCTCTCTAAAAGGAACTATTTTCTTAAAAAATCAAAACTAGAAAATGTATGTAGAGAAAAACAGGAAAGAACATGGAGAACATCTGTACAAGTGATCTTCACTGGGAGGAGGGTGCACATCCTGCTGGGATTGATCACAAGATCCAGACTGCAGGCAGAGTCAGGACTGAGGGATGTCACAGGGAGCAGGTGGGGACACTCCACAGGGAGCAGGGTGAAGGGTTTTTCCTCGAGAAAAAGTTGGTCAGGGCAGAGGGAGCACTGGGAGCTGCTGACCCTTCGCTGGTAGCAGGGGAATGGCTGCGCTGTGCTCGTCGCCGGGCACTGGCACTTCCACATGGAACACGGGACAGCTCTGGCAGCTGGGATGTCACAGGAGCTGTGGGGCCACTCCATAGTAGGGGATGGGGATCATGGAATGATGGAATTCTTGAATGGTTTGGCTTGGGAGGGACCCTACAAATCATCTTGTTCCACCCTGACCAGGTTGCTCAGGGCCCCGTCCAACCTGGCCTTGAATGTTCCCAGGGATGGGGCATCCACAACCCCTCTGCACAGCCCCTGCCAGGGCCTCACCACCCTCACAGGAAACAACACAGCCCTAACATCAAATCTAACCCTCCCCTCTGGCAGTTTGAGCCCATTCCCCTTGTCCTGTCACTGCAGTTCCTGACCAAGAGTCCCCCTCCGGCTTCCTTGGAGGCCCCTTCACCCACGGGAAGGTTTCTCCGAGGTCTCCACACAACCTTCTCTTCTCCAGGCTGGACAGCCCCAGCTTTCCCAGCCTGTCTGCAGAGGGAGGTGCTCGAGTCCCCTGAGCCCCTTGGGGGCCTCCTCTGGCCTCGCTCCAACAGTTCCTGGCCTTGTTGTGTCAGGACCCCAGAGCTGGAGGCCGCACTGCAGGTGGGGTGTGCTGAGAGCGGAGCAGAGCGGCAGAACCCCCCCTGCCCTGCTGCCCCCAGGGCTGGGGATGAGCCCAGGACAGGGGGGTGTCTGGGCTGAGAGGGCACATTCTGTGTGCCTGGATAACAATGATAACCTGTGAGATGTCTTACACAAGGACAACAAAACTGCCAATATGTAAGATATATATAGAGAATTTATTTTTGTTATAAAAATTTTCTTTTAAAAGCAGTATTGTTCTTTATAAAAAACAAGTTTTCTTAATAACAATAATATTCTTATAAAAAACTGTCTTCTTAAAAAAAACTATCTTCTTAATTAAAAACTATCTTCTTAATAAAAAGCTACCTTCTTAATGAAAACTATCTTCTTACAAAAAATGTGTTGTTAATAAAAACTGTCTTCAAATTAAAAACTATATTTTTATAAAAAACTATTTCTTAAAAAAACAACTAACTTCTTTATAAAACCAACTATCTTCTTCAAATATCAAAAATATAAAGCGTATGTACAAAACCAGGAAACAACATGTAAAACATATCCAACATTGCTGATTCCATGGTTGGCATGTCTGTCAGTGCTGGAAGCAAAGCAAGGGCACGGTCAGTGCAGTCGGGCCCTGCTGGGTGTTCCCTGTGCCCCCAGCCTGGCACACGCTGGGCACAGCGGGACTCTGGCGCCAGGCCTGAGCCCGGCTGGGGATGGGAGCCGGGCCCCAGGCACTGGGACGTGGCTTGTGTGGCCCAAAGCAGGCACAGGGCAGGCCGGGGGTGGGGGTTGTGCCACCAGAATCCCGGGCACGGGGCACCGTGTCCCTGAGCGGGACCACCCAGCCCAGTCCCAGCCTGGGGGCAGTGACCCCCTGTCCCTGAGGCAGGGCATGGCCAGGATGGGCCTGTCCTGCTGCTGGGGGTCTTCATCCCAGCTACCATGTCCTGCTCCTCATCTTCCTGCTCAAGATCCATCTCCTCCTCTGTGTCCTCCTCCAGATCTATCTCTATCTCTCCCTGCACATCCTCCTTCAGATCTATTTCCATCCTTTCCTCACTATCCAATCCCATATCGATTTCCATCTCCTCTCCCGTGTCTCTCTCAGCTGCATCAGGGGCACAATCTCAGAATGAACTCTCTGTCCCCCACCATCCCCACAGAGCTCCAGCCCCCCGGGCGGTCGAGGGGTGCCCACCTGCATGGAACGGCCCCGTACCTTCCTCAGGACGAGGGAGCATCCTGCTGGGATGGGGGACAAGATCCACACAGCAGCTGCTGTTCAGGACTGCTGGGGATTGAAGGGAGCAGGGCAGGACAGTGTGCTGGGAGCAGGAGGAAGGGTGGTCTCTGAGCAGGGGGAAGGGCTGTCTCAGAGCACAGCCAGGGTTGGTCAGTGCAGAGGCTGCACTGGGAGCTGCACAAAGGTGTGATGGCAGCAGGGGAATGGCTGCGCTGTGCTGGGTGCTGGCCATTCCACATGGAACACGGGCACAGCTCTGGCAGCTGGGATGTCACAGGAGTTGTGGGCATGGGGACCAGAGAATGATGGAATCCTTGAATGGTTTGTCTTAGAAGGGACCCTAAAAATCATCTCATTCCAACCTGAGCAACCTCCCACCACCCCAGGTTGCTGAGGGCTCCATCCAACTGGCCCTTCAACGTTCCCAGGGATGGAGCCTCTCAGGCACTGCCTGTGCCAGTCCCCTCCAGCCTCACTGGAAGAAAACATCTCCCTCAGATCGACCCTAAATCGCCCTCCTTCAGTTCAAACCGTGCCCCCTTGTCCTCTCCCCACAGGCCCTGCTGAACACTCTGTCCCAGCTTTCCTCTGGGCCCCTTCAGCTCCTGCCAGGCCGCACTGAGGCCTCCCCGGGGCCTTCTCTTCTCCCGCCTCAGCAACCCCAACTCTGGCAGCCTTTCCTCAGGGCACAGGGGCTCCAGCCCTCGCAGCACCTCGCAGGCCTCCTCTGCACTCTCTCAGCAGCTCCATGTGCTGCCTGTGCTGAGCACTCAGTGCTGGAGGCCGCCATGAGCCCTGCAGGGGCTGCAGCTTCCTGGGGAACAGTGGGGAATGGGGGGTTACCCCTGCAGAGGAAGCAAACACACTTTTGTGCTTAGAGAAAGGCAGGAAGATGCTGCTGGTTCTTGGTGGAGTGTGCAGGGACGTGTCAGGAGCAGGTCCTGTGTGTCCCTGTCCCAGCACACAGCCCAGAGCAGCTCCATGGGGCGCCTGGGCCGGGCCGCGGGTCCATCCCCAGCTCAGCTCACAGATCCCTGTGTTCCAACAAGCACAGGCTCCAAAGCAAACCCTGCCCATGGGGACACGGCGTCCTTGCCATGCTGGCTCCCTCCAGCTGAGCCTGGGCCTGCAGCAGCCCGGCTTGCTCACCCAGCAAAGATTTCCCCAAAGGATTGGTGGAGCCTGAGCACAGCAGACCTTGCAAAAGCCAGAGGCCCCGTCCTGATGCCTCTGGGACTCTGAAGCCCTGCTGAAAGGAGAGGCACGGGGCATACAAATCTTCAGGGGTTTATTGTCAGGAGAGAAATTCCTTTATAGGAAAGATGAGTTTCAAAACAGCACTGCTCTGCCCTTAAAATTAAATGTACACAGATATACACACACACACATATTGATAGAGTAATGACCATTTTGCTGTGTGATTATAAACCCAAACAAGGTAATACCGATTCCCAAACTATTCTGCCCAACCAGAGCAAGGGGATCTGACAATTCCTGCCACCTGCTGTCCCAGGGAGCCCACCTGGGCACCATGGCAGAAGCGGGACAGGCATTGCTGGCCCTGCCTGTGCCACCCGCCTCTTCTTGCCCCACCACTTGGCAGCAGATGCTGAGACAAGAGGAACTCTCAGGGTGGCACCACTGTAGGTTTTTCCTCTTGCAAAGCAGCTTGCCAGGCTCTGGGGGGGCTGTGCAGGGCTGGACCATCCTGGTTGTTCTGTGGAAATGTTATAAAAGGCCGGGTGTTACATCTGCCCAAAGACCTGCCTGGCCACACAGTCATCTCCCCTCATCCCAGACCTTCCAGCTGGGAGGAACGAGGCAACAGCCATGGGTGAAAGCCCTTGGCTTCACAGCAGAGGTTTTGATCAAGGTCCTTTTGGCTGCAGCCCTCTGCCAGGATCCCTTCTTGTGGCCAATCTGCTTTTCCAAGTCTGCAAGTGTGGCCTCACCTGAGCAAGTGAAGGTGCTGAGGAAACAGCATGAGCCGGATGGGGTGGGGGGCAAAGAGCTTTTAGCCCTTGAAGAAGCCTAAAATTCTGCCCTGCCCTGTTAACTGTCCCTCCTTCCCCAGGTGGGCTCTGTCCCCAGTGCCCTGCACCCAAGCCAGCCCAGGCTTCCCTAGAAAGGATCTTTTTCTCAGTCAGGCTCTGCAGGATGGCCACAGTGTTCGTCTGGAACTGCCCCAGCGCCTGCACTCGCACGGGCTGCGGATCTCTGTGTGCCCTTTGCCTTCCTCTGGGATGGGGGGTTTGGCTGCAGTCAGAGCCACAGCCCCACAGTGCCCCATGGCTCTGCCTTGTTCTGTACAACTGCCTTGTCCCTACAGCCCCCCACCAGCACTGGATCTGAGCCTCAGGGCTCTCCCCAGTATTTTACCCTTTTTTTTTCAGCCACTCTCTTTTTGCCAGGCTGCATCCAGAGAATCCACAAACCTCCTAAGAGACTCTCCTTATAAAGGCCATGTTCTCATAAACCCCATAAACATTGTTGCCTAAAAGGCTGCAGAGGAAAAAAGACTCCAGGCAAAACGAGGTAGGAGGTCAGAAAAGCAGCAGAGGTTTCCATGAGCCTCCAAGATCCAGGAATACAAACACACCCACGTCCCTTCCAGCACAGGGGTTACAGTTTTTATAATGATTTCCACCCAATGCCCGTCCCGTCCCCGCCCCGGTTCTGCCCCGCTCTGCCCCAGGAACGCCCGTGGGGAATTGAGTCTGGGGGAGTTTGGAGCTTTGAGCCGCTGCAACTACAACTCCCGGCGTGCCCCGCGCGGAAAAGGGGGCGGGGCGGGGTCTCTGCCGGCGGTGCGCGCGCACAGCCCCGCGGTGGCTGCCGGGAAAGCGATGGCGGCGACAGCGGAATCTTCGACTCTGTGAGAGCTGGCGGGGCCTGCGGTGAGTCTGGGGATGCGCTCGGGGGCTGCGGGGAGCGCGGCTGTGGGCGGGAAGGCTGGAGGGCTCGGCAGAGTGGAGAGGAGGGGCTCGGGGGCTCCCGAGGAGGTTTTGAGGTCCGTGAGGGGCTGTCGGGGGGTCGCAGAGGGGATTTGGTGTCCTGAGGGCGCTCAGAGGGGAGGGTGAAGGTGCCTGAAGGGGTTTAGGAGGTCCCTGAAAGGGCTGGGGCCATGGAACCCCCTCAGGAGAGAGGTTTAAACGCCATGGCTGCACTGCGCAGGCGCCGGCGGAGTCCCCATGAGCAAACTACAACTCCCAACAGGCCCAGCGCGGCGCCGCCATTGCCGGTCGTGCCACAGCGCCCCCTGCCGGCTGGGCGGACCGACCGCAGGGAAAGCGGTTCCTGATGCCCCCCCACCCCGAACCCCAGAGACCCCCAACACTCAGCGCACAGAGACGCCACAGGGAGGGGATCCCGGGGGTCCCCTAAAGCCCAGCAGTGGGGTTCAAGGGGTCTCCAAGCCCTCAGGGGAGGAGTCCTAGCAGTACCACCCAAAGTCTTGTGAGGGAGATGAACCACATGTGGGTAAGGGGATCCCAGTGCCCACAGTATATCCCAGTGACCTCCCAGTGGCTCTCAGTATGGTCCAGTAAACCCCCAGTGACCACCCAGTGTTTCCCAGTGACCTCCCTCTACCCCTCAGTGTGGCCCAATGATCCTGCAGTGAGCACCCAGTAACCCCCAGTATGGCCCAGTAACCTCCCAGTGTCCCCCCGTGTGTCCCGGTAGTCCCTCAGTAATCACCCAGTCCCTCCCAGTGCCCTCCCAGCATCCCTCAATAACCCCCAGTCCCTCCCAGTGCCCCCTGGTTCCCCCAGTGTGTCCCAGTATCCCCCACTACCCACCCACTACCCCCAAAAGCCCCCAAGTATCCCCAGTGTCTCTCCACATGTTGTTGAATTTTCTGTGAGTGTGAAGGGGGAATGGAGGTTGGTCTGGGGTCAGAGGGTCCAGAGGGGGCTCCTGGTAGGTGATAAAGGTTTGGAGACATGTAGGGTGGGGTTTGGGGACAGTGGAATTGGGGGTGCCAAGGGGAGGCCCTGAGGACATTGGGGACACCAGGGGGATCTCAGGACTCACCTGCTTGTGGTGCTGCCCCTCCTCTCCCACCCAGGTGCCCCTGAGCAATGGCCCGGAGGTGAGCCCAGAGCTGGCCCTGAGGTGGCCCTGAGAAGAAGTGGAAGGCAGAGGTGGTGCTGAGGCAGGAGAGCCCCGTGCTGGGGAAGAGGCTGAGCTGGGAGTGCCCAGCAGCGAGAAGGTGCTGTGTCCATGCCCTGTGTGCCAGGTGAGCTGGGGCTTTGCTGCAGAGCTGCGGGCGCTGATTGGAGCGGCTGCAGCTGCTGAGCTGGTGGCACCCAGGAACACAAAGTGTGCCCGGCCACGGAGCCTGCAGGGAGGAGCAGGGACAGGGTCAGGGGAGCTCTGGGGGGCCGGGAACCTCTTGGCTGGGGCAGGAAAGAGCCGCTGGCCACGAGGACGGGGTGTTGGTCCCAGGCACTGATGGGGCCGAGCAGAGCACGAGGCCTCTTGCAGACACCTGGAGCAGCCTCCCACTTGCCAGCCCTGCCTTCGTGGGGTGACACTGTCCCCTCCCTGCAGGACACTCCCCCTGAAATCCTTGGGTGGGCCTTTTATGTCTTTTGCTGGTTACTGCTTCATCCTGGGGACCTGAGGGCCCCTCTGCAATCCCATCCCTGGGGCACAATCTGCTCTCCAGATGAATCTGAGAAATCCAGTAAAGAAAGTGCCCAGAAGCTTTTTGTCTTTTGAGCAGCAAAGGTGTTTATTTGTGGACATCGGGAGCAGGCGGGGTTCGCACCACAAAGCTCTTGCTCGAAGGTGTCGGTACAAAACAGGGTAATTTATACAGTGTAACTTCTATGATTGCAACATCTTAGATACATATTCATATGATTGCAACATCTAATCATTGATGTTGATAATAGCTGGAGTACAGGCAGAGCTCAGGCTGAGCTTGGGGTGGAGCTTTTCTTGGCCCTCAGTTCTGGGGGTTCATCCCCCTTTCTTCATCATCGGGGCTGGGGTCTCTGCAGTCTTCCTCACTGTGACCTCTCTAACTTTCCACTGTCTTTGCCCCAGTCACTGAAGCTTGGAGAGAGCCTTGGCTTTAGGCCTATTCAAATGTCTCCCTTGGCTGACTTTGCCTTAATTTCGGGCCTACACACCCATTGTAGAATGTTTCCAGCCTTCTTTAGATTATAAGGTCCAAGGAACGGAACAGAACAAATTTTTCTTTAGTAATTTAGGCAGAGCAGGTATGGGGGGGCTTCTCTCAGCTGAGCAAGATATTTCAGGTAATTCTTTAGGCCTTGCTCTTGTTTCAAGGGGGAATGTCTGGGAAGGCAGCACCCCAAAGGGGAGAGTCAGAGGAGAAGGGACCCTTGGGACCCCCAACAATCCCAGCATCCCTAAAGCGGGATCCCCAACATCCCAGACAGAGGAGACCCTCGGAACCCCAGAGGGGGAGACCAGAGAGAGGGAACTCCTGGGAGAGATCTTTTGGGCTCATCTTCATAACTTGGAGTATATTTCAGCTGAATCTCAACTTCTTGCAGTTTGGGGGTCGGGGGTCTTCTTGCTATTTCTCAGGGGTTTTTGCCTGAATCTTGGTGGTTTGGGTTTTTCTGGGCTGAATCTTGGTGTTTTAGAGGTCCCCCAGAACCCTGAAGTTGAGAGATGGGGGAGCCTTGGGTTCCTGGGACCACCAGCAGCCTGGACAGGGCAGGGACCCTGTAGAGGGGAGACCCCAAATACACACAGGACTCCCAGCAGCCCGGACAGGGGGGACTTCCAGAATCCCAAAGTGGAGAGACCAGAGAGAAGGAGCTCCTGGCTGGGGTTATTTGGGCTGAGTCTTGGTATTTTGGAGGTTTTTATGGTCCCAGGATGCCCAGTGAGTTCTAGAGATGGACTTGGGCAGGAGGAACCCCCAAGCCAATGCACTCAGCCCTTGTTTCCCCCCAGCAGGATTTGTCCTTCCCAAAGCTTGGGCAGATGGAGGAGGAGGCTGCGAGGAAGCTGCCGTGGGCCCCCAGGCAGGTGAGGAGGAAATCAGTGCCCCTTTGGCCCTGTCTTGTAATGCCTGTGGGGACCAGATTTGGGGGGGATGTCCTTGGGCTTCCCTCTGGGCCAGAGGCAAATTCCCTGCCTGTCCTTCTTCCTTCCTGCCCCAGGCCCCGAGCTGAGGACGGAGAGCACGGAGGACAAATTCCCCCGGCAGAGCCTGGTGGGAGAGGCCGTTTTGAAGGGCTCCCTGGCACAGGAAGGCAGCGGGGAGGAAAAGGCCTGGAGATGCCCCCGGAGGAGGGCCTGCAAAGCCAACCCAGGGAGCTCTGAGGAGGAAAGACCCGTCCTGTGCCAGGAAGGCGACCGGAGCTTGAGCCAGAGCTCTGAGCTGGTGGTCCCTGAGCAGCCTCCCAGCAGGGAGAAGCCCTTCAGGTGCTTGGAATGTGGGAAGAGCTTCAGGCAGAGCTCCAAGCTCCTCACCCACCAGCTCATCCACACTGGGGAACGGCCCTACACCTGTCAGGAATGTGGGAAGAGCTTCAGGCAGAGCTCCACCCTCCTCAGGCACCTGCACATCCACACTGGGGAACGGCCATACGAGTGTGGAGAGATGTGGGAAGAGCTTCAGGCACAGCTCCAACCTGCTCACAACCACCAGCGTCATCCACACTGGGGAACGGCCCTACAAGTGCTTGGAATGTGGGAAGAGCTTCAGAGCCAGCTCCAACCTCTGCCTACCTGCATGAGCTCGGATCCACACACAGTGAACGACCCTACAAGTGCTTGCAATGTGGGAAGAGGTTTCAGACCAGCTCAACTCTCCTCCTGCATGAGCGGATACACACAGATGAGAGGCCCTTCCGCTGCACCGACTGCGGGAAGGGCTTCAACCAGAACTCCACCCTCGTCACCCACCGGCGCATCCACACCGGGGAGAGACCCTACAAGTGTGGGGAGTGTGGGAAGAGCTTCAGCCACAGCTCTACCTTGACCAAACACCAACGGACCCACCAGTAAGAGAAGCCCTCGAGTGCCCCAACTGCGGGAAGAGCTTTGTCTGCTGCTCCCACCCCAAATGACCCCCTGATGGTGAGGCAACCCCTGGAGTCCAGTGACTGTCAGTCCATCCCTTTCCACCAGAAAGGACCAGTCCCCTTTGCCAGGGGCAGGTTGTGCCAACAGAACCCTTCTTGGGGGGTGTGTGGAGATTCCTGCCTTGGCTGGGACCCC
>NW_026086797.1:0-11536 GCF_022539395.1 Myiozetetes cayanensis | reverse complement strand
GCCCCAGCTCATCAGTCAGCACCCTTACATTTCTTAGGCCTTCAGATTTTAAAAGGCTATACTGACCTATAAATCTAGTACGATGAACGGGTTTAGTTTATGATTTTGGCTGCATAATATACTCAGCAGTTTGAAATGTTTGAAGACTTTTTTTCATATCTTCCACTGTGCAGAATATGATCTTTCCATAGCAGTTTTGCTTTTTCTTTTCATTCTGGTGCAATCAAAAGCAATGAGTGTAGCAAATTTTCCCTACAAGTCATTTAATTATGCCCTTGTATTTTTCCAGGAACCTGTAAGCATTGTACAAGCTTGACAGCTAAGGCTCTGTGATGCTGTAGGTCAGTAGTCTTTCAACTTAGAAAACCTATGTTCACGTTTGGATATGAGATGCTCTTAACACTGTACTATATTTTCTTTTCTCCTTAAGAATGTTTGTGTTTATTACAAAATGCATTACACAGTTTCGTGCAAATTGTAGTGTCATATCAACAGAAGGGGAGGGGAGATATTAACAAGTGTATCTGGACAGATTGAGATGTAAGCTCAATATTTCTTGCCAAGAATTCAATGTGTCAAAGAGTTTTTAAGACCTTCATAATCAGTTTTTGAAATTTATCCAAGCCAGTAGCAATGCAGTGTGATACACCCAAAAACTCTAACTAAGACTGTGTCATGACAGTCCCTTCCTGGTGCATTGTGCTGGTCACACCCCTCCATGCATGAGTAAAGGAGTTTCTTCATTAAGCAGAATTCTTGCTCCTGAGCAGAGGTCCCTTAAGTGATCACCTGCTTCATTACAGAGGATTGAAAAAGAGTGGTTATGAACAGAGAATAGACATATAGATTTATCTGTAAGGTTGACTCTAGAACTGAGGGATAAGCTGGAACTTTCTCAGCCATAAGGTAAAATTGGTGGCTATATACCACATCCATCATCCTAACACTAGTGTCTATCTGATCAGCAATTTCTGCTTTGTTGTCTGTGTACAATAGTCTTTCCTTCTTTGGCTCATAAGCCAACTGGAGGCAAGCATAACCTAGAACATCTCTAGTCTTTCTTACAGGTATAGACATACATGCAATGATTTAGCACGGGATCTACCAGAGCCCATTCTCATCAATCTGTTTTGAAAGCTGTCTTCCACTTATTCTGTTTAGTCATGAGAATCAATAAATGGTTCTTGGCAGTCCAGACCCGTGTCAGCCGGATCAGTCTCATTTTCGTGGTGGGCATTTGCAAAGACACCTTCATATGTCATGACCACAGCACTTCATCAGTGTGATACTGAGATGTGAGATGTCTGCAGTAAAGTGGACATCAATTCTAAGAATGTCTGGAGTGACATGGGACCGATCATCATCCTGGCGTGAATAGCTACTGTCTCAAAAATGTATGAATAATATACCATAAGTGTTGGTCATTTGTCAATCTAGTGTCCTGGAAAAGACCGTACCTAAACTAGCTTACATTAATCCTTTGGAGAAAAGGCTAGAAAAAAATACGTATAATTGTGTTGACCGATATATCTTGAGTCCCTTTCCATTTCTGGGCCCTCTTGGGGAAGTCAGATTAAAACAGGGGAAATATTTTGCTTTAATATGATTTTAGGTGGAGTAATGAATTGAATGGTAATGCACAAGTTATGATGTACTCAATCCACACTGGCGAAATAACATTTGATGGATTTAATAAACCTTACCTTCCCCTTTCCTTTTTTTCCTGGAAATATCTACCTTTTTCCATATGACACTCTACAGCTTCATTATGCTTTTCTATAACCAAAGCCTCCTTATTATCAGGTAAAGAGCAAGCCGAGTGATACTGTCTTTTTCCTTTTTCAGCTGCTATCAGAACAGTACAACAACCCCAGTCACAAACTCAAGAGTCTTTTGACAGCAGCAATTAAGCAACTTAATTAATGAGTGAATAAAAATGATAATATTTACTGAATGGGAGCATCCTGTTTTGCATTTTTATTCAAACTGTGCACCTGAAGAATACCACTGAGTATACTACCTCCTCCCCTTCTGCTTGCAGGCTCTCTTCCTTTTTTTCTCCACACTATTTTGACTTTGCAAGAACCCAAAAACTATTGCATGCCTAGACACAGGCATGACGCTGAGGCATCAAGACTCTTCCAGGCAGATGCTACTATCTTTACTGTTGTTCTGCTGACCTTTAAAACTTGGCTTATATTGAAGGGACAATTTCCATGGTGTATTTGCAAGCTTGAACTTCATATCAAAGTAAATGATTAATTACTGATAAATGGTTAATAAAACATCAATGCATTTCATAATTAACAAACCTTGGAATAACAGTGCTTTCCACCCACTTTCTATACATGTTTCACATGCATGTATACAGACTTCTGCTCCCCCATATTCTTTATTTGACTGTTAATCTATACAACCTCAATATATTACATGCATACATATAAATATATATTTTAGTCTACGTGGGTTTTCTCAATGAAATATGTAACCCATCTCAAGTGCAAGTAAAGCCCCATACATAATTATTTTGGAATGACAGACAGTGAATTCCTTAGCTATTATTTTTGACGACCCTGTCATGGATGCCAGGCATGTATTGTGGTAAGATCCTGAGAAACTTGGGAAAACCCACTGATGCCGAAATTTTGCCCCAAAAGGCACGGAGAAACTGCTTTAGAGACAAAGTTTGTTTCTTTAAAGCAGGAGGTATTTTATTACAACGCGTTGGGGTAGCTCTCCAGGTCGCCCTGGGCAAAAGAGCTCCAACGTGTACAATTAGCATAGCTCTTTTATACAGTTTTTGAGTATAGGATTACAACATAATCATGCATATTCATTAAATTGCAACATCTAGTTGTAATATTCATATGAAGGTGGAGTCTGGGTGGAGTCTTCAATCTGGGGAGATTTCACGGTGGGAGTTCCTGTTGCCTTCCTCTGGGCGGGGGTCGTGTGTGAGTCTTCCTCACTGTAAACTTCTGAACTTTCTTTCGATCTTCTCCTTTTAAGGCAGTTTTGGCAAACACAATAAGGTCAGGCTGACTTTTGGCTCATCCTACGATTTGCTGAGTTGCTATCTCTGTGAGGAATGCAGCTATCTCTCTAGGACTGCTCTAGGATTCGCTGAGTTGCTATGTCAAGGACTGCCTAGTTTCCTAATGTTAAGGTTTTGAAATTTCTCTTACAATTTTGTGTTAACCTTTTATGTTTCAAAGTTTTAAGTGAGTGGCTTCATTCCCCCTTTTCTTATAACTTACGAATTCTTTCGTCAAGTTTTAATCTCTAAGGGACGTTGGTAAGATTGGATCATTGCCTAAAGTGTTTGGGTTTTTGTCATTAAGGATTTCAGTCTGCTCCATAGGTATATGTTTGTGAGTGTTAGTAAAAGTATAGCTATGGTTATGATTAGTATTGGGTGCACAAGGTAGTGGAATACTTGAGTTGCTGTTGGGGAATGCCCTGTAAAAATATCCCACTAATGGTAGTGCCGTGTCCATATTCACACAGGACTTTTACTCAGGGGCTTGGTACCCAAACAATTATCTGCAGATGCTGGTGTTTCGCTTGTTTCTTCCTCTTGCTTATTCTCCGGAGCTTTCTTGACTCGTGAGTAATGAATCCATGTAGGTCGCTCTTTGATCCGGACCGCGGTGAAGGTGGTTAGCAGGATTTGGAAAGGTCCCTCCCACTTTTCTTGTAGGGGTTTTCCTAAGAGATTCTTAACATATATCCAGTCACCGGGGTTAAACAGGTGTAATTTACAATCAGGCTGTTTGGGTTGATGTTCTATCACCACAGCTGTACTTTTATCAAAATGTTTCCCTATAGTGATTACATAATCATAAATATACTGATTGCCTACTTGGTCTACAGCATCTCCGTTTACAATCGGCATAGCATAAGGTCTTCCATACAAAATTTCGAACGGACTCAGTTTTTCTTTTGATCTAGGTTTGACTCTCAGTCTTAGCAGAGCAATAGGCAAAGCTTGATACCACTGTAAATTGGTTTCCTGGCATATCTTAGCAATTTGTTGTTTAATCAGGTGATTCATCTTTTCGACTTGCCCACTGGCCTGAGGCCGGTAAGGCGTATGTAACTGCCACTTAATTTGTAATGCCTTGCTTATTGCTCTTACTATTTTTGCACAGAAATGCGTACCTCTGTCTGAAGATATACTTCTCGGTACCCCAAATCGGGGTATTATTTCGTTTAGTAAGACCTTGGTTACTTCTCTTTCTTTGTTTGTCCTACAAGGGAACGCCTCAGGCCACCCAGAAAATGTGTCAGTTAATACTAATAAATATCTAAACCCCCCTTTTCTTGGGAGTTCAGAGAAATCAATTTGCCATACTTCACCTGGGAATTTACCTCGATTTATGGCTCCCTGATGTATCTTGGTCCCAGTATTTGGGCTATTTTTCAGGCATCGCTCGCATTGCGAGGTAACGTGTTTTACTGTAGTAAAGAGTTTTGGTCCTGCTATTCGGGTTTGTAAATATTGATAAAGTGGGTCTAAGGCCCAATGGGCTTTTTCATGTTCTGTTTTTACAAACTGCCACATTAGTTTTCCAGGTATTATTAATTGACCTGTCTCTAGCTGACCCCATCCATTGTCTAACAATTTGCCTTTGTTTCTTTTAATCCATCTTTGATCTGATTCTTGATAATTTGGTTGAAAACTTGTCTCCAATTCCCCTGGGATTAAGGCTGCTATTTTTATTTCTTCAGTTCTTGCAGCAGCTAATTTAGCTTCCGCATCTGCCTTCCTATTCCCTATTTCTGGAACTGTGTTACCTTTCAGGTGTCCCTTACAATGCATTATGGCCACTTGTTCTGGGAGTTGGACCGCTTCTAACAATTTTAAAATTTCTTCTGCATGTTTGATTGTTTTCCTCTGGGCAGTCAATAGTCCTCTTTCCTTCCAAATTGCTCCGTGAGCATGTACAACAGAAAAGGCATATTTAGAATCAGTCCAAACGTTAATTCGCATACCTTTCGCTAATTCCAGGGCTCGGGTAAGAGCAATTAGTTCTGCCTTCTGGGCCGAAGTCCCTGCAGGAAGGGGGCTTGATTCAATTACCTCTTCTGTTGTGGTTACTGCATAGCCTGCCATTCTTACTCCTTGCTTCACGAAGCTGCTGCCGTCTGAAAACCAGTTGTCCGCATCTTCGAATGGCTCTTCTTTGAGATCTGGGCGACTGGAATAGACTGCTTCGATCGTCTCCAGGCAATCATGTTCGATAGGTTCTGCCGGAATTCTTCCTTCTAGAAACGAGGCTGGGTTGACAATGTTAGTCACTTGAATAGTTACATCATTTGATTCAGCTAAGATGGCTTGATATTTTAGGAATCTTGAAGGTGATAACCAATGGTTACCCTTCTGTTCCAGCACCGCTGAGACAGTATGAGAGACTAACACAGTCATTTTCTGGCCCAGCGTAAGCTTTCTGGCCTCTTCTATATTTATGATCACTGCGGCCACTGCTTTTAGACAGCCAGGCCAGCCTTTGCTTACTTCGTCCAATTGTTTGGAGAAATAAGCTACAGCTCTCTTGTGTGGTCCCAACTGCTGTGCTAGAACTCCCAGAGCCATCCCTGTCGCTCGTGGGAGAATAACCAAAACGGCTTAGTTACATCTGGAAGACCCAAGGCTGGGGCTTTCATGAGTTCTTGTTTCAGTCTTTTAAAAGCTCCTTCTGCCTCGGGAGTCCAGGTTAAGGTACTCGTAGTCCCCTTTAGTAAGTCATATAGTGGTTTGGCAAGTATTCCATATTGATGAATCCATAATCGGCACCAACCTGTCATTCCCAGAAAGGCCCGTAGATCTCTTACCGTTTCTGGTCTGGGCATCTGACAGATGGCTTCCTTTCTTGCTGTGCCTAGAGATCGTTGTCCTCTGGAGATTTCATATCCCAGGTATATCACCTTTTGTAGAGAAACTCGATATCCACTTAAGCCCAAAAAGTTTAGCAGGGAAATAGTCCATTCAATGCACTCCTCTTCTGTTTCAGTTGCTACCAATAAATCATCTACATATTGTAGAAGGGTACCATTTCCCAGTGGCCTTTCCCATTGTTCTAATTCTTTGGCCAATTGGTTTCCAAAAATCGTGGGACTATTTTTATATCCCTGCGGTAACACAGTCCAAGCTAGTTGAGTCTTTCTCCCTGTTTTAGCAGATTCCCACTCAAAAGCAAAAATTTTCTGGCTTGTTAGAGCTAAGGCTAGGCAAAAGAATGCATCTTTTAAGTCTAATACTGTGAACCATTTTAAATTTTCCTCAATTTGGTTAGAAGAGTATAGGATTTGCTACGACCGGGTGTAAAGTTTTTGTAATTTCGTTCACTGCCCTTAAATCTTGACTAATCTATATGTCCCATTCGGTTTCTTAACAGGTAGGATTGGTGTATTAAAATCTGATTCACACTCTACCAATAATCCTAGTTCTAGAAATTTTTCTATTATTGGTTCAATTCCCCTTCTATCTTCTAACCTCAGCGGGTGTTGTTTTCTTACTACCGGTTTTGTTCCTGGTATTAACTCAATATTAATAGGAGCTGCTCGTTTTGACCTTCCAGGTACATCAGTAGCCCATACTAGTGGGTATACTTCACTCATAATGCGTTCAATGCTATGACTTTCAGGTTTTGGTTCTATATAGCTGATTGTCAAACTTAAAGCTGCTATTAGTTGTTCATCATTTACTTGAAATTCAAGTTTGTCTTTATTGAATTTTATTACAGCCCCCAAATTCTCTAATAGGTCTCTACCTAGTAGAGGCTTTGGAGAATTTGGTAAATACAAAAATTGATGAATTCCCATCTGTTTCCCAATTTTGTATTTAATAGGTTTTAGAAAGTAGGCTTTTTCTGGTTGGCCTGTCGCTCCCACGACCTGTACAAATTCATCACTTTTGGATACCAATTCTTGATTCAAAACCGAAAATGTTGCTCCTGTATCTATTAAAAAGTTTAATTCCTTTTCACCTTCCCCTAGCTCCATTTTAACCAGTGGGTCTGCTAGGGAACGACTCACTGGTCCTCCTCATTCACTGTTCTGATGTACAATGATAGCGTTTGCAGGTCTCTCTTTTATCCTCTATCTGAATGACTATACTCAATTTCTGTGAGTTGTCTGCCTTTTTGTTCTGGCTAACTATATCATCATCATCACTGCATCTTAGTTCAGGGAAGCCACCCCCTTTCTGGTGCTCCTCGATCCTGGCAGGCAGCCTGGTCCTGGCGGGCCGCCTGGACTTGGCGGGCTGCCTGGACTTGGCGGGCTGCCTGATCTTCGTGAGGTGTTTTCATCTCTTGGTGTACTGCAATCTCCCTCTCAGCTTAGGTGGGCTATTCTTTCTTTCCCGATTTTCTAGCCCCAAGCCCACCTAGTCTCCAAACTGAGAGGACTACTCTCTTCCCGGTAAGTTTCTGAGCCTTGTGGACTATTCAGCTTCTGTGATCCGCTTTCTCTCCCGTAACTCTCCGATCTTGCTGGGCTACTATCTTCCCAGCTGTTTTCTAATCTTTGGGGGCTGTAACCGTTCTTGGATCTGTCTTGTTCTAGTGAGATATCCCCCAACAGACTAGTGTCTCTTTCGCCTCCCCTTCGCTTGGGCGGAGGAACCCCATATCCTGGCGCGAACGGCTGATACTCCCATAGCTTATTTCGCTCTCTTTCCGCTATCCTCCTCGTTAACTTAAGGCATTGCTGTCCAATACTACAGGCATCACAGCAACGCTCCTTAGGTTTTAAGTTTTTCTTATCTTTCTCTAAGGCCAGTACCAGGGGATCTTGGGGTGCTACATTCACCCCACACTCCTTCTGCCACTCTGGTTTATTCCTCAAGGTGAAGAACATATCGCAATACATTACTTCGTCCCATTTGCCTAGCCGACGGAGGAACAACATGAGTTGTAAAATCGTGTTATAATTAATTGTTCCCTCCGGAGGCCATTTTTCATCATCATCCAACTTATATAGAGGCCACCACTGTGTACAGTATTTTAAAAGTGTCTTTTTACTTATGTTTCCCTGAATCCCCAAATCTTTCCAATGCTTCAAGACACATCCTAAGGGGTTTTCATATTTATATCTTTTCCTTTGCTGGCCTCCCATTGCTGTTTTTCTAAATCTATCTCTTTGCTTTAACCAGATTTTTGGTTTTTTTTTTTTTTTTTTTTTTTTTTTTTTCTTGTCAATACTTCATACACACAGTTTCCAATCGCTTCGTCCGTCTTCTGGCCTGGCTTCTGCGAAGAACAGGAACCGCAGATTAGACTCCGCACTCACTTCGTGCTTATTTGCACGTCTCACTCACACGCATTCACACCTGTACACTTTTAGATGAAACGTTCTTACTTTTTAGCTTTTTCTCTTTTTCTGTTTTTTTTTTTTTTTTTTTTTTTTTTTTTTTTTTTTTTTTTTCACATTCCAAAGCCCTTTCTCGAGAGCAGCTATTGGAACCGCTCCCAGAGATTGGCACCACTCCCAGAATTTATCGAAACCTTCTCAAACTTTTGGAAATAATCCCAGATTAGTTAAAACACTACAACAGACAAGCGATACGACAGACAAGCGATACAACAGACAATTTTTGCCGGCAAACTTATCCGCTCTGGTGGGACTCTAACCCACGATTACCTGGAAGCCCACCTCGAGGGCCGGGACTCTAACCCGATTTTTTGGGACTCTAACCCAAAATACCTGGGGGTGGCCAAATCCAGGCCGGGACTCTAACCCGTAGGGGATTATATGCTGGGGCGTCCCTCAGTGCTCCCTGGGGGTAACGTCTTACCCCCGTCTCAATAGAGCGCTTTCTATTCCGAAAACATATAAAGCAAAACACAATAACGTATAAAGCAAAACACAATAACATATAAAGCAAAACACAATAACATATAAAGCAAAATACCTCTTAATTTAAAGCAGGAGTTCTTGTCCGCCGTCGCACGTAGGTCCGAGGGGTCTGAGGAGTCTCTACCGACAAAAATCCGCCGGCAGGGCCCAGAGAGTCCCTAGACCCCCAGGCCCCGGCTCAGGAGGACCAAAACCTCCTGCCTGGCTCGCCAAAAATGATGCCGAAATTTTTGCCCCAAAAGGCACGGAGAAACTGCTTTAGAGACAAAGTTTGTTTCTTTAAAGCAGGAGGTATTTTATTACAACGCGTTGGGGTAGCTCTCCAGGTCGCCCTGGGCAAAAGAGCTCCGACGTGTACAATCAGCATAGCTCTTTTATACAGTTTTTGAGTATAGGATTACAACATAATCATACATATTCATTAAATTGCAACATCTAGTTGTAATATTCATATGAAGGTGGAGTCTGGGTGGAGTCTTCAATCTGGGGAGATTTCACGGTGGGAGTTCCTGTTGCCTTCCTCTGGGCGGGGGTCGTGTGTGAGTCTTCCTCACTGTAAACTTCTGAACTTTCTTTCGATCTTCTCCTTTTAAGGCAGTTTTGGCAAACACAATAAGGTCAGGCTGACTTTTGGCTCATCCTACGATTTGCTGAGTTGCTATCTCTGTGAGGAATGCAGCTATCTCTCTAGGACTGCTCTAGGATTCGCTGAGTTGCTATGTCAAGGACTGCCTAGTTTCCTAATGTTAAGGTTTTGAAATTTCTCTTACAATTTTGTGTTAACCTTTTATGTTTCAAAGTTTTAAGTGAGTGGCTTCACCACCTGGGGAGCAAACTCCTTTTTTCTTTATGGAAAGGTTCCCCAAGTGACAGGCTTGCAATCCTGGGTGAGCTTAATTAAAGTCAATAGAGAAAACTAAAGCATTCAAAATTGCTGCCTTTGGGGCTTCCCCGCTCTTCTTTTTCTTCATTTGCTGACACTTTTAAGGGGAAGGTGCATTTTAAATTCCTTATTTGGGGCTTGGGGCTCAGTTCATCACATTCCCCTTCTATCCTGTATCCCACATTAAATCTCTCTGACACTTCAAAGTGTTTCCCATGATTTATGGCTAACTAATGCAGGTACACTGGGCCTCCTGCGAGGTGCTGAATGTCCTCTTTGACATCAGTATTAATGAATGAAGTTTTGGCATACAAAGCCAGGTAAGGCATATTTCCTAAAACTACAGATAAGTAAACTGAGGCACCCAACAAGACAGCAATGAAGCCAAAAGGAATTTTACCTTACTGAGCCTCTTGTACCATGAGGTTTGCTAAGAGTATCTCCTTGAGTTTTTTCAAAATATGTCTAACCAGACTTTGTGTCCCCAGTCCTACCTCATTCTTTCTCCTCTCCCGCCACAGTTGCCCATCAAAGGCCAGATGCACACAGAAGTAGCAGAGCTGGGAGCTCACATCCATAAAAAAAAAAGTGCCTTTGTGTAATAGAATCTTGACCATCTGCTGCACCTGCCATTTCAATCCCTTGTCTGTTTTGAATCATACATTGTCAAATGTTGCAGTCACAACCAGGCCTGAAGCTTGGATTAGTTCTTTAGCTTTTAATCCTTATTTTTGAAATGAATGGCAATATGCCTACTGATTTCAGCACAAGAAGGGCTCATCAATCAATAGCTACAATCACCTTAGTTTGGACCCCACCAACACAACTCACTGGAAGTGGTGTCAGCACCTGCAGTGAGACTGGGACTAGAGGCATTTGTGACAAACTACCTTTGAGGTTTGCTTTTGGAATAAAATTCTCCTTTAGCAGCCTCATAGTGAGGTGGCCACACGACTTAGGAGTGAAGGCATTTTTATTAGTGCCTAATGCTATATATCCTAAATGAGGTTTGTAGATTAGGAAAACACTTCAAACATTCAAATGATCAAAATCCCTGATCATAAAGATAGGTGTTAGAAATTCCCCAGTTTTAATTGTTGGTCCTATAGCACTTACATTATTCACTTCATGTTAATCTAGGCTGTTTGTATATTTATTGTTGAGGTAGGATGGTAGTAATTACGCATTCTGTCCTCCACAGCACTCAGAAATGTAATAGGTATACTATGTCAAGATCAGGTCAAAGTCCAGTAAGTACCTCACTGGGTTTAAAACCAGAACTGCTTGCCCTGCTCACAGACCTGGAAGGGTCTGAGGTAAGAAGATCCACTCAGATTCATAGCAATTAGGGCTCTGTGCAAAATGCTACCTTGGATCTCAGTTCTGAAAAAAACCCTTCCCATCCTGTTTTGGGCTTGTGGGATATCTAAATCCAGCAGATCCAGTTATAATCTGTTTATATTTTAAAGTGTAGCAGACCAAGTGTCTCCTGTTTTCCCTCTTCCTCCTTACTATGCTCCCTTGGCAAACAGCTCACCTCTTTACTTTCCTCCTGGAGGAAGGATATCAATGCTGAAAAGGTTAAGTGTAGCTGCCTTATGAGTTGGGATGTTGTGAAATTTACACTCATTAGCTTCTCTGGGTGGCCATCAGGAATTTAATTAATATCCTTGACATAGGTTGTTGTAGCTGATATTGTGGCTTCCAGATGCCCACATTGGTAGAGACAGAGATTGCACTTGTGAAGAGTGACAGCTTTCAGGAGTATGCAGAGGCTTTGTACTCTGTCTT
>NW_026086796.1:0-11478 GCF_022539395.1 Myiozetetes cayanensis | reverse complement strand
CCTGGAAGGAGGGTGGGTCACAATGTGGACAAAATATGTCTAGGAGGGAGGAGCACTCTAGTGCTGCTGAGAGGGGCAGGAAAGGGTGTGTCCTGGGCACATGGCAGGACACAGGCTGTGTGGATCAGGCGTGCAGCAGTGATGGGCAGAGCTGCTTTGGGGCAGGCAGCAGAATGATTGCTTCCTTCAGCCCCCAGGGGACTCTGAACAAAAGCGGGTGATTTTCAACACTTCCCAATGGGTTCAGGGCAGAGTGTAACACTTGGGATGTGCTGAAATGTTTTAGGCATCGGAGTCATCCACCTGGAACCAAAAACCACACAAAAACTGGGTTTGGGGTGGTGTCAAACAGGGGAAAAAGGAGAATTGGGTGGGAAAATTCTTGTCTAGTAAATCCTCAGTAATGGGAATGTGGAAGGGACACGGGACTGAGTTCTCTGAGAGACACAACTGAGCAGGGCATTCATTTCTTGATCCTCACAGTTGACAGATGATGGATCTGGGATCACCCACGGTGTCTCAGTTTGTGCAGCACCTGGGGGAGCTGCAGGCTCTCAGCCTGTGCCTTTCTCCTGCCAGGCAGCAGGTCAAGCTCCCAGGCAGGCACAGCCACCAATGGGGAAGGATTCCCTCCTCACACACTCAGTGACCCTCAGCACCCCACTCCCAGTTTTGTGAAATCATCTGGTGCAGGCAGGGAAGGTGTCCACACAAGTTCTCTGAGAGGGGCAGAGGTAAATGGGAAGAACCTACAAGATCTCTGGGCTGTAAACAAAGCAGGACTTTGCACCTCTCTCAGGTTAATGAGACAAAAGTGTTTGGGTAAGGAGGATGAGTTAGGAGGAAGACAAAACCTCTCTGTCTAAGCAATTGTAAAACTGATGTTAAGACAATCCAAGTGAGAAAGTATGGAGAAAAACAAAATAACAGCCCTTTATTAAAGGATATATGTGTATTGGCAAAACAGTGAAAGATTACAAAGCAATCAAATAATCCTGTACCAAAAATCCCCCTCAAAAAAAAAAAAAAAAAAACAAAAAAACAAAACCACAAAACACAAAAAAACAAAACAAAACAAACAAACAAAAAAAAGAAACCAAAAAACCACAAAAACACAAACAAACAAACAAACAAAAACCCAAACAAAAAACAAACAAACAAAAAACACCATCAAAAAACCACCAATCTTGTACTCCTTGTTTTTTGGCGCAATTCCAATCCCGGTCAGCAGGGGCCGCTGTTGGATCACCGGAGGGGCAGAGCCTGCAGGGGCTCCCTGACAAGGGCGATTTTCGCCCCCACACCGAGAAGGGCAAGAGAAAGGGGATGTTTCTGCCTCATCCAACCCTAACCCTAATTGTAACCCTATCCCTTACTCTAACCAAAAAGTTAGCTAAACCCTAACCCTAACCAAAAACCCTAACCCTAAACCCTAACCCTAATCCCGACCCTAACCCTAACCCTATCCCTTACTCTAACCCAAATATTACCTAACCCCTAACTCTAAACCTAACCCTAAAACCTAAGCCTATGCCTAAGCTTAAACGTAACCCTAAACCCTTACCCTAAGCCAAACCCTAAACCCTTACCCCAACCCTAACCCTAATGAAAGGGACATTCCTGACATCATTGAGGACGAGTGTCATCACAGGGAATTTGTGAAAACAAAGAGACAGCTCTGATGTTACAGGGACATCAGTGACATCACAAGTACATGGCTGACATCAAAGAGACATCAGTGACATCACTGGGGATATTGGTGACATCACAGGGGACAGTGGTGACACTACAGGGACATGGGTGACATAATTGGGTAGCAGTGACATCACAGGTGACTACTGAAAACAAAGGGACAAGCACAAGGAAATCAGTGACATCACAGGGGTCTGGTGACATCACAAGGATATCACGGGGACAAGGTGCCACCTCTGGTTACAGTGGTGACACCACAGGGACAGCTGTGACATCATTTAGGAACCAGTGAAATCACAGGGGGCTGGTTAAAAAAAGGCGACACTCGTGATGTCACAGGGACATCAGTGACGTGAAATGGGTCTGGTGACTCTGCAGGGACATGGGTGACATCACTGAGGACCAGTGACATCACAGGTGACTGGTGAAAATAAAGGGACAGTTGTGATGTCACAGTGACATCGGTGACATCAGTGGGGACATTGGTGACTTCACAAGGACAAGGTGACATTACAGAGACAGCAGTGTGAAGCCACTCAAAAGGAAGCAGTCTTCGAGAAACAAGAAGTTAAAACACAAAAATGTAAAGCACTACAGGAAAGCTTAGCATTAGGAAACCACGGAGGTAATAAATTGTCTGAGGGAACAGAACATGTTGATAAAAAGGATACTAAAACCATAAGATAACACAAAACAAGGAGATAGTAGCATCGGCAGATTTAGGATGGGTCAAGGTTACCAAGACCCTGCCAACATCACAAGGAAACTACCCAAATTAGGAAAGATTTGAGAAAAGTTCAAAAGTTTACACCGAGGAAGACCAAACAGACGACCACCTCCTCCGATGAAGGCTCCGGATCTCCCACCTCTAAACCTCCCCAAATTGAAGACTCCGCCCAGACTCCGCCTATATATGAATATTACGAGTAGATGTTGCAATGTAATGAATATACATGTATAATGATGTAATCCCTACTCAGAAATTGTATAAAAGAACTGCACTAATTATTAACGACGGAGCTCTTTGCCCAGGGCGACCTGGAGGGCTCCCCAACGCGTTGCTAATAAAATACCTCCTGCTTTGAGCATGAAACTTTGTCTCTAAAGCAGTTTCTCTGTGCTTCTTTGGGGCAAATTCGGCATCAAGTGACATCACTGGGGACACAGGGGACAGTGGTGACATCCTTGGGGACATTGGTGGTATCAGTGGGGACCAGTGACATCCCAGGAGACTGGTGACAAGAAGGGGACAGCTGCGATTTCACAGGGGCATCACTGACATTAAAGGGGTCTGATGACATCACAGGGACATCAGTGAAATCATGGGGACATGGTGCCACCACTAGGGACAGTAGTGACATCACAGAGACAGCAGTGACACCACTGGGGACCAGTGACATCACAAGGGACTGGTGACAATAATGGGAAGCCGTGATGTCACAGGGATATTGGTGACATCACAGGGGATATCAGTGACTGCACAAGGGATATCAGTGACTGCACAAGGCCAGGGGTGACATCACAGAGACACCAGTGACATCGTCAAGGAAATTGGTTCCATAACACGGGACAGTGGTGACATCACAAAGACAGCAGGGACCTCATTGAGACCAGTGACATCACAGGGGACTGCTTACAGCAATGGGAAAGCCGTAATGTCACATGGACATTCATGACATCACAGGGGGTGGAGGTGACAACACAGAGACACCAGTGATATCATTGGGGACATTGGTGACATCACAGGGGACAGAGGAACCTGTGAAATCATAGGCAATTGTTCCTAACAAAGGGAAAGTCGTGATGTCACAGAGACATCAGTGACATCACAGGAACATGGTGCTACCGTTGGGGACAGTGGTTACATCACAGAGACAACAATGGTGTCATTGGGGACCAGAACTATCACTGGGGACTGTTGACAACAAAGGAAAGTCGTGATGTCACAGGGACATCGGTGACATCACAAGGGACAGTGGTGACATTACAGGGACAGTAGAGACATCAATGTGGACAGTGACATCACAGAAGACTGGTGAAAACAAAGAGGCAGCCGTGATCTCCCAAGGACATCAGTGACATCACTGGGGACATTGGTGACTTCACAAGGACAGGAGTGACATCGCAGAGACACCAGTGACACCACAGTGAACAGCAGTGACATCACTGGGGACACAGGGACCACCTCTGGGACGTAAGTGACATCACAGGGTACAGTGGTGACACCCGTGAGGACAGCAGTGACATCACTGGAGACCCGTGACATCACAGGGACAGTGATGACATCATTGGGGACCAGTTACATTTCAGTGACATAGGTGCCTCCCACAGGACATGGGTGACACCCTGGGGACAGTGGTGACATCATAGGGACAGGGGTTTCACCCCTGGGGACAGCAGTGACATCAATAAACACCAGTGACATCACAGGGACAGCAGTTATGTCACAGGGACTTTGGTGACATCATTGGAGACCAGTGACATCGCTGGGGAGAGGGGTAACATCACATGGGACAGCCGTAAAATCACTGGGGACACAGAGACCACCCCTGGGGACAGCAGTGACATCACTGAAGACCAGTGACATCACAGGTTTCTGGTGACATCACAGGGACATCATTGACATCACAGAGACAGCAGTGACATCACAGGGACAGTGGTGACATCATTGGGGACAGCAGTGGCATCACTGGGACAGTGGTCCATGACTGCTGCAGCCACTGCTGTCAGACAGCTGGGCCATCCCTTGCTGACTCCATCCCACTGTTTGCAGTCGAGCACAGCCCTCCTGGATGGCCCTGCTTGGTGGCCCAAGACCCCCAAAGCCATTCCTTGACGTTCATGGCACAACAACCAAAGGGGCTTCGTCCCGTCAGGCAAAGCCAACGCCGGAGCCCTCCTGAGCTCCCGCTTCAGGCCTTTGAAGGCCTCGTCTGTCTCAGGGCTCCACATGATGTTCTTTTGGGTTCTTTTCATCAGGTCATAGAAAGGCTTTACAAGTCCTCCCTACTGATAGAGCCATAAACTACACCAACCTGTCATTCCCAGGAAGGCTTGGAGATCTCCCCCTGTTTCTGGGCTGGGTGTCTGGCAGATGCTTCCTTTCTTGCTATTCCCAGGGAACATTGCCCACAGGAGACTTCATACCCCAGGTACACCACTTTCTCTTGCACCAGCCGTGTTTTTTGTCGGGAAACTCGGGAACCGTTTAAACCCAAGGAGGAGTTCCTGAGCTAGGGGTAGACAGAAAAAGGCATCTTTTAAATCTAACACTGTGAATCCAATCAAATTATCTCTCAATTTTGTTAGAAGTGTATAGGGATTTGCTACCATGGGGTATAAGGTTTTAGTTATCTTATTTACTCCCCTTAAATCCTGAACTAGTCTGTAAGTTCCACTTGGTTTCTTAACTGGGAGAATTGGGATGTTAAAGTCTGATTCACACTCTATTACAACTCCCAACTTCAAAAAGTTTTCACTTATTGCTTCGATTCCTTTTCTGCCTCCTAACCTCAATGGATATTGTTTCCTGACTACTGGCTTTGCTCCTGGTAATAATTCTATCTGAAGAGGAGTTGCCTTTTTTGATTTACTGGGTTCATCTGTAGCCCATACAAAGGAATACACTCAATCTAAAATGTGACTGATATTTTGATTGTTTTGCTCTGGCTTTACACAGCTCAGGACCAAACTCAGGGCTGCTATTAGTTATTCTTTATTTACCTGAAATTCAAATTTACCTTTTTCAAACTTAATCACAGCTCCCAGGTTTTCCAACAAATCTCTACCCAACAGGGGCTTTGGGGAATTAGGCAGATCTAAAAATTGATGAATTCCCATTTTTCCCAACTTTGTACTGGAGGGGTTTCAGAAAGAAAGCTTTTCCTGATTGGCCTGGTACTCCCACAGCTTGAACAAATTCATCACTTTCAGGCACTAGTTCTTGGTTTGGAACTGAAAATGTGGCTCCAGTGTTGACCAGAAAGTTTAATTCTTTTTGACCTTCCCCTTGCTCCATTTTAACCAGTGGGTCTGCCAGGGAATGACTCACTGGTCCCCCTCATTCCCTGGTCTGATGAGCGATGACAGCTCCTCCTGGGTTCCTGTTTGCCAGTGTGGGGCAATCCCATTTCCAGTGTCCCTCCTGCATGCAATGGGCACATTGATTTTGTCCCACTCTTGCTTGTTGAAAAGGTGAGACCCCTCTTCCTCACATTGCCTGCCCTCTGCCACCACCCTTAATATTTGAATTCGGAATTAAAGCAGCAACCACAACCTTTGTAAGTTTTCTATCTTGTCGTTTCTCCCTGTTGTTGTGCACTTTTCAGGCTTCATTCATTAACACCTTGTAACAGAGTGAGTTTGAAAGGATGCCAAGAATGAAAACCAAGACACTGCTGAAAGGTCAACTATAAACCCAATATTTATTACAGAAGGTGGCCAAGTAAACGGGAACCCGAGAGACAGAAAAGGAGGGGAGTGAACTGAGCCCTCAGGGAAACCCCCACTCACAGAGGTGTGTTTTACGAGATTGTCTTACCCACCCCAGGATAACCAGAATTCCCCACAGCAGAGGCTGCATCCTCGGAGGGTCAGCAGCCTCACAAAGATCGCAACATCTCCACAAAAGGCAACGTTGTCCTTCCTGTGAAACTTGAGATCCCTGAGCACGAACCACCTGCATTTTTATCCACTTAGCCGGGGACGTCTCCCTGGGCCGGTGTGGCAGCACCGCCCAGCCAGAGGCCCTCGGTCCCTGCCCCGTTCTGTGAGTGCCCCCCTTCAGCCATGCGGGAGAACGTGGGGATTCCCCTCGCACTTGCGCTGTTTCACTCAAGGGGTCTCATCTATTGGGGTCTGGGGGCTTTACTTCATCCTCTCCTCTCCGGTTTCTCCTTCAAATGTCCTCTACAGACAACCAGACAATGATAGAACACCAATTAAAACAGTTTACATGAGAATCTCTCTCTCCAAGGATGAAGCTCTCGTTTATCAGTGAACTTGACAGGTAAAGAACAAAACTTCCACAGGTGGCTGGACCAAGATCCAAAAATATCAGCGTTCCCTGATACAAGGTGATAAAGCATTCCCTTCAAATATTCCCATTTCTCGATCACCTCTGCTCTCAGGCAGAGATGAAAACCAAGAGATGAACCACAATAGTACCTCTTTCTATTGCCATCAGAAAAAGCCTTCAGGTGGAATTTGTCTTTTCCAAAAAGTAAGAGTTCCTGAGGATGAGCCCCACTCATCTGCACGACCCTTCCCAGCCTGTCCTTCAGGTTCTATCTAAGCTTTTTGTGTATCCTAAGAAATGGTGTGTCTTTCTGCAGATTAAATCATCCCTGAAGACTTTCAGTGGATAAAAATGCTTTTGTTTTGTTTGGGGATTTTGTTTGTTTCTTTGTTAATTTGCCAGACAGGTCTAGGTGGCAGAGGCAGTGCCAACAGAATGATAAGCAGTTGCTCTACGCCTTCTCCATAGGGTTTCTGAACATTCTGTGGGATTGATCCCTTTTGGTTACTGTTAGGGAACAGTGCCCAGGCAGCAGCCAAATTGTCAGAGGGAAGTCAGTGATACCATCTGAACAATGCACAAATGTCCAACTACCTGCAAGCCCACCATGGGAACAAGGGACACAGGTTCACATGCAGACTGCTCTGTCTTGTGTGAGAGACAAATGGAAAAAAAAAAAAAAAATCGTATTCCAGAAGTGTATTGTAAGAACTAAAAGTTTGTATTTGTTACTTGTAAGAAACACAATTTTGCCACTAAAGAGGAAATGGCCCCAAGTTTCTCCAAGTTTCTAAGCTGCCCTGGAGATAGTTTCTCCTGAGTCCCAAGGAAAGGCAGCGTCTTGGCAGCTGGGGAATGTGGCTGTGGGGGATGTGACATCCCAGAGGATGGATCCCATCCCCAGGCAGCCCCAGCTCCATGCCAGTCGGATTCTGGCGACCAGTGAGTGCACATGCAGGGGGAATGCTGGGCTGGATGGGGCAGGACAGGTGGACAGGTGGTTTCTAAGGCAGAGCAAGACTCAAAGTCCTGAGGGCAGGGCACTGCAATATCCTGGGGCTGGGGGAGGAGGGGTTTAGGGCTCTCCTAAGTGGTGCCACATGCCCAGAGAGGCTTCGGGGACATGCCAGATGCCTCCAAGCCCCCACTCCCTCCCAGCCAGACCTGCTGAGCCCCTTTTCATCCCACCAGGCCATGTCTTCGAGACTCCTTGGCTGTGTCAACCCCCTCACCAGTGGACACAGTTAAGGTTGGACGGGGCTGTGAGCAACCTGATCTAGGTGAGAATTTTCCTGCTCCTTGTGGGAGGATTAGGTCAGACTAGATGGCTTTGAAAGGTCCCCTTCCAACCCCAAATGTTCCGTGACTCTGTAGCAAAACCTGCCCAGCATGTGCTGAGCCAAACACAGACCAAAAAATATCAACAATCCCTGATACACCTGCCCTGATTTCTGTGTTGAAGATGCTTCTTCAGCCCTTCTCTGGAGCTGCAGGGGCAGTGCCTGTGTGCAGAGCTGGAGGGAAGAGACTCCCAGCACAGCAGCACAGCCAGGGACAAGGGCACTTGTTCTTTCCACATCTCGGCATTGGGAAAGGATGGGGAAGGTTAAGAAAGGTATTAACAGGGTGGTTTTGCCTGAGGTGTTAAACATGGGAGCGGGTCTATCTTCACAATTCACTTTCCTGGGGGGCAGGGCTGTCGTTCGCTTGCAGGAGCCCCGCGCTGGAATTGTCAGTCCGACTGCCCAACTGGAATCTGGACAAAGATTCTTGCCAGACAAAAGGTGGCAGGACAGAAAGCTCTTGCTGCCCATGGAGTGCCCAGGGTGGCCCATCAACTGCACCTGAAACCCAAAGGTTACAGGCTTTCTTTGCTGGGGGAAAGGCCATGACTTCACAAAGAGTGCCATGGCAGATGGGTGGGGCTGCACTGTGGAGGTGTGGGGCGTTGGTTCTTTGGTTTCCAGGGGCTATTCCAGAATGGAGAGGATGGGCTGGGACATCCTAAAGGGGCACATGGGTGGGGCTGCATTCTGACCTTGTGTGGTGTTGGTTTTTTGGTTGCCAGGGGCTATTCCGGAATGGAGAGGGTGGGCTGTGACATCACAATAGGGCCTCAAGCACATGGATTGGTTTAGTGGGTTGACCCTGGCTGGATTTCAAACACCCACTAAAAGCTGCTACCTCCCCCTCCATCTGCAACTCCACAGAGGAGAGAAAAAAAAAACAGCTGAGGATTCCTGAGTAGAGATAAAGGTGGTGAGAAAGTTGCTTCCTAATGGGCAAAACAGACTCAAAGTAGGGATAGTACTTAAATGTATTACTGACAGGATAAAAGCCAAAGAGTGAGAAATAAAATGGTCTGAAAAACACTTTATCCCCACCCCTCCTTCCTTCTCAGCTCTCCCTCCCCCACCAGTGGTGCAGGGGGACAGCAATGGGGGTTACAGTCAGTTGTTGTTTCTGTCACTGCTCAGGGAGAGAAGTTGGATCCTTCCGTGCTCCCCTGGGGTCCCTCCCACAGGAGACAGTCCTGGATGGACCTCTCCAGTGAGTCCATCCCTCAGGCAGCAGCTCTTCCCACCCTGCTGTCCTGTGGGTCCCTCCTCCATGGGGTCAGTCCCTCAGGGATGAGCTGACCCGGCGTGGGTCCCCCACAGGGGCCACGAGTCCTGCCTGGGAAAAACCTGCTCCAGCCTGGGCTTCCCTCTGCATGGGCTGCAGGTCCCTGCCAGGACCTGCTCCATCCTGGGCCTGCCCCGGGGTCACAGCCTCCTTCCTGCATCCCCCTGCTCCAGCGTGGGAGCCTCCAGGGGCTGCAGGGGGGTCTCTGCAACCCGATGCTCCCTCAGGGTTTCAGGGCCTCAGCTCTGGTGCCTGGAGCACCTCCTGCCCCTCCTTCTGCACCACCCTTGGGGTCTGCATTACTGTTCCCATGTTCCCACTCCACTCTTCCCTGGCTACAATTCCTTCTGATCCTAAATCTGTTATCCCAGAGCTGTTCCTGTTGCTCCTGATGGGTTCGGCTTTGGTCAGTGGCAGGAACTCCTTCCTGGAGCAGCTGGCATTGGCTCCACGGGGCAGGGGAAGTTTCTGGAAGCTTCCAAGAGAAGCCACCCCTGGAGCCCCCCTGCTACCAAAACCCAGCCACAGAAACCCACTGTCTTGTTCAGCTCTTTCTCCAAGCCAAGCAGGTCCAGTCTTTAGTGGAGGAAGCTCAGATTTGCCCAAGGCTGCTTTCATTCCCAGGGGTTTGATGAGGGAATGGTGGGGTGGGGATAGGGATAAAGTCTGATGGATTGTCAGACACAATGTGTCTTGATTTTCGTATCTATTCAGACTGAATTAGGAGGTGCTTGGGATCAATATCGACTGGGGATTGCTGATATCAATGTATAAACAGGAAAAAATTGAACAGGACACCAAAAAGGAAATATTTTCTCATTGCTTCTTTAATATAATATATTCTTTTTGAATACACTCTGAGATCTGTCTAATTAACCAGAGAAGAATTAAAGACTTAGAAGGAAATTATTCCCAGGGGCCTGTCTGGTTAAGATGCCATCACTGAGAAGAGAGTGTGGAGGAATGAGCAGACAAGGACACCATCCCTGGGGCTGAGGAAGAAGGAACTCAGAGTCACTGGTTCCAGGTGGCAAATGGACTGTGGGATGTTTCTGGGAGAGCCCATAATGGCTGTGCTGCTTTCAGGGGGAGTCCAGTTAAATTTCTTCCCCGTGGCATTATTATTATTATTATTATTAATCACAGAATGACAAGAATATGCTCAGTTTGAAGGGACCCACAAGGATCATCCAGTCCAACCCTTAGCCCTGCACAGGACCATCCCCAAGGCTCACACCATGAGCCTGAGAGGATCATCCAAACACTTCTTGAGCTCTGTCAACCTTGGTGCTGTGCCCACTGCCCTGGGGAGCCTGTCCAGTGTCCAACCATCCTCTGGGGGAAGAACCTTTTTCTAAGATCCAGACTAACCCTGCCCTGACACAACTCCAGGCCATTCCCTCAGTGCTGTCCCTGGTCCCCAAAGAGCAGAGCTCAGGGTCTGCCCCTCCTGTGCCCCTTCCCAGGAAGTTGTGACTGCAGTGAGGTCTCCCCTCAGTCTCCTCTTCTCCAGATGAACACACCAAGTGCCCTCAGTGTCCTCACATGCCTTCAAATCCAGGCCCTTCCCAATCTTTGTTGACCTCCTTTGGACACTCTCCAATGGTTCAATCTCTCCCTTCCATTGTGTCCCCCCAAACTGCCCCAATGAGGGAGACCGCCCCAGGGCAGAGCAGAGTGGGACAATCCCCTCCCTGATTCCCCCAGCACAGGCTTGGCCCTCCTGGCTGCCAGGGCACTGCTGACTCAGGGCCAACTGGCACCCACCAGCACCCCCAGGGCCCTTTCCTGGCACTGCTTCCCAGCCTCTCATTCCCAGTGTGTCCATCCAACCAGGGTTGCCCCATCCCAGGGCACAATCCTGTGGGGTTTTGGGTTACAGGATGGGTGCTGGGAAGGCAGGCTGGCAGTTGTAGTTGCCGTGCCCAGGTGGGTCAAATCCCGGTGGCCACAACCAGCGCCAAGACCCCTGGGGGGGAGGGGTGACTGCCCCCCCTCCATGGAAACCGTTGGGGCCGGAGCTTTGCTGTACTGTTTGCATCAACAAACATACACACCTAGTGGAACAGCATTCCGTTATTCTGTGTTTTACAGACAAGTCTTTAGAAATTACTAGAAAAATGTTTATGTAGAATCATTTAGTT
>NW_026086795.1:0-11657 GCF_022539395.1 Myiozetetes cayanensis | reverse complement strand
CAGGCCACCACAAGCAACTTTCCTTTGTCTGCCTGCACTCGTGGCCTGCAAGGATCTGCTCTAAGGAGTCCCTGGGGAGGCTTTGTCAGTGCCTGCCCTCAGTGGGGCCCAGCAATGCTTCAAGGGACTGGGAGTTTGGCTTCTGACTTCTTGAGCAGCTTCTTCAATCTTCTCTCAGTACGTGAGAATCATGGACTCTGATGCAAATACTCCATGGGGCTCATTAAAATACAGAAATCCCTCAGGATCTCTTTGTCTTCTTTTAATTGTCTTCAAGGAAATTTTGAAACAACTCTTCAAAGTTTCTACATTTTTTTTTTTTTTTAATTCAAGGATGGATATTTTTCAGTTCAGTGTAGAGGTGACAGAGGTGTTCTCCAAGTGATCTTGATGTTGAGTGTCTCCTCAGGAGATCCAGACTGACCCTGTATGATCAGCCTTGCTCCTCACTGCCCAACCTCACCAGTTCTGACATGGCCCATCTTGGACTGACATCCCCCTTCTTGCATTAGACTTTGAGCTCTACAGCTGGATGTTCCAGCCCCATGGCCCCATCTCCCACCTGCTCTCCTTAGAGCTCTGCTTGCACACAGGCCCAGGAAAAGTTTTCCTCTTTCTAAGAAAAGACAAGAAATGTAAAGCATGAACAACCTCCCTAAACATGAAAGCACATGCTCAGTACAAGCTCCCCCTAATGCTGTCACCTTTCTATCAGGGACAACGTTATCAGAAAGGTTTTTCACAGGTCGATACAAAAGCATTGATAGAAACACAATTCAGGAGCTTGCTGTATCGGTTCATTAGGATAACTGCCCAGAACAAAGAAAAGTACAATAGTCATTCAAACACTACTAAACCTCTTTTATTGCAGTGAGAGTAAAAAACTCTTAGCAAAGAGAATCAAAAGCCAAACAAGAATACAAGAAAAACTACCTAATCTATTGGTGTTCATACAATAGTATGAACAACCTCTGTTACAGTACTAGCTAGTAAAAAGGGAATTAAAGGGATTTAAAAAGGAATATAAAATGTTTGTTTTCTCGGTTGCTTCCTATCAATAAACTGTGCTCACCTGCACAGACAGGCCAGGGCTACCAGGGTCTGCAGGGCTGATCGGTGCACCCCCAAGTCCCTTCCTGCTGAGCAGCTCTCAAGCCCCTCTACCCCCAGCCTGGAACATTCCAGGGGCTTGTTGGGATCCAAGTGCAGGCCTTGACACTTGGCCTGATTGATGCAGCCTGTCCAGATCCCTCTGCAGAGCCTTCCTGCCATGCAGCAGACCCACACTCACACCCAACTTCATGGTATCCATGAATTTCCTGGGGGGGCACTCGATTCCCTCATCCAGATCACCAAGAACGATGTTAAACAGGAGCAGCCCCAACCCCGAGCCCTTGGGAACCCCACTAGTGACCGGCCCCACCTGGATTTAATTCCATCCCCCACCACTCCCTGGGCCATCAGCCAGTTTTTCCCCCAGCAAACAGTTCCCTCGTCCAGGCCATGAGCAGCCAGTTTGTGCAGGAGATGCTGTGGGAGATGGAGTCAAAGGCTTTCCTGAAGTCAGGATAGACACATCCCCAGCCTTTCCCTCATCAACTAATGGGTCATTTCATAATAGGAGGAGACCAGGTTGGTCAGGCAGGACCTGCCTTTCCCAACCCCACTTTGGCTGGGCCTGATCCCCTGTTTGTCCTGCCCGTGCCATGGGATGGCACTGAGGATGATCTGCTGCGTTGATTTGTCTGGTACTGAGGTCACTGTGACAGGCCAGGAGCTCCCCTGATTCTCCTTCTGGTCCTGCTGGTGGATGGACATCCCATTTGTTTGTTGCCAGTCAGCTGGGACTGCTGCAGTTCTGCAGCACTGCTGGGCCAGGAGTGAGAGTGGCTTGGCCAGCTCTTTCTGCAGCTCCCTCAGTACTCTGGGGTGCATCCCCTCTGGGTCCAGGCACTCATGGGGGTCTCACTGGCAGAGCAGGTCACTGACCATTCCCTCCTGCATTGGGGGGGCTTCACTCAGCTGCCAATCACCAACCTCAAGCCAAAGCCTGCCTGCCAGGTGTCCCAGGGGTCAGTTCTGCTGCCCCCTCCTTCCTTCCCCTGGGAAGGAAAACTCCCTCCTTTTGTGCCCCTGTGCCCCAGACGGCTCCCACCACCACCTCACCCACCATGGGATGCTTTAGCTTGGGAGGGGCTTTAAAGAGCATCTCAGAACCCTCCCAGGAAACAATTCAGTCCTCCTATCTCCTGGAACCCTTCCCTCTATCTGTGGGAAGCCACTGCCCCTTGTCCTGTCACTGCAGGCCTTGTCCAAAGTCTCTCTCCATCTTTCTTGTTGGCTCCCTTCAGGCACTGCAAGGCCACAATGAGGTCACCCCGGAGCCTTCTCTTCTCCAGCCTGAACAATCCCAATTCTCTCAGCCTTTCCTCCCAGCAGAGCTGCTCCATCCCTCTGATCCTCTTGGTGGTCTCCTCTGGACTGGCTCCAACAGCTCCATGTCCTTCCTGTTCTGGATCCCAGAGCTGGAGGCAGCTCTGCAGGTGGGGCAGCGTTACAGCTAGGGATGTTCCAGCAGGGACACGGTGGAGCCTCCTGGAACGAAGGACCTTTGTGACACTGCAGGGCCTTCTGGAGCCAATGGAGCCCTGGGACACTGTGGAATAACCCCGCTCTGCTCTCCCGACTCCGGGGGTCGGGGGTTCCTCCCTCCCATTCCCGGCTGTCCCGAGGGCTCCCCAAACCCGCTGTGTCGTCTCCGTCCGTCTGTCCCGGCCCAGCCTCCCCCGCCGGCCCCGGGCTGGCAATGGAGGTGGCAGGGACTGACCCAGCAACACCAACCCCAGCGCGGGGGGGGACCCGCATCCCCCGCCCACCGCCGGGAACCCACCCTAGCTCCCCCAAAAACACCTCCCGGGGACCCCCAACATCCCCACAAGGGGCATCTGCGGCTCAACTTTGGGGTCCTGCAAGATCCACACATTCAACCCGCTACCCCCCAGGAAAAAAACAACCCACAACCAAACATGAGTTTTGGGACGAGCTTCTTCCTGCCGAGAACCCGCCCGATGGGGCGGAGCGATCCTCTTTCTTTTCCCTTTCCTCCTTTATCCCCTCCCTTTCCTCCCTCCTCCTTTTCACGTGCTCCGTCCGAGCGGCCGCACTCGTGGAGCTCGGGTGGGTGAGCGGGGGGGACAGGGTGGGAAAGGGGGGAGAGGGGGAAAAGAGGGGCTGGGACCCCAAAAAGGAGCGGGAGGGGCGGTGGGTCACCCCCAGACGGAGCCGGGAACGAGCCGGGGTTTGGGGGGACGATGCGAAAGGGATGGGAGAGGGGGGATAAGGGGAGGTGGGACAATGGGAAAAGGGGGTCCCTCGGGGTCCCTTGGTGTCCCCATCCCTTGGTCCCTGGAGAGGAGAGAACCTGGAGAGAGGGACCCCCGCGGTGGGGGCCATGCTGTTGGTTGTGAATTCCCGCCGGGATCAACAAAGCCCCGCACACGTGGCCGCAGCTCTTGTGTTTTCTTGTGGGCAGCACTCGCAGGAGCTCCCCCCACACTGCCCAAGCGCTGCCAGGCGCTGCTGCCAAGGCCCAGCAGAGCCCCCCGATCCCCCCAGTGCCCCCCAGAGCTGCGTGCGGGGGGTGGGAGAGGAGAGCCGGGCTGGGCCCGGGGCAAGGCCGGGAAGGGGCAAGGAATGGCCCCGGGGCTGGGCTGGCGTTGGTGCTGCCGCGGGGCTGGGCCGGAGCTGGGAAACAGGGCCGGGAGCGAGAGGAGAGAGAAAGTGCTGCGGGACTGCAGAGCCGAGCCCCGGCTGGCTGGGGGGGCTCTGGGCTTGGGGGGTTTGGGGTTTTTTGCGGGAGAGGAGGTTTGGATCTTGCAGGCGCCCAAAGCTGAGGCGCAGGTGAGCCCTGGGGGGATGTTGGGGGTCCCCGGGAGGTGTTTTTGGGGGTGCCGGCGGTGGGCGGGGGGCTGCGGGTCCCCTCCGCACTGGGGTTGGTGTTCCTGGGTCAGGCCCTTCATTGTCAGCCCGGAGCACGGAGGGGGGGACCCCTGGGAGCCCGAAACGGGGAGCCCGGAGAGGGGGAACCCTCGGGACCCCAGAGTGGAGAGAGCAGAGAGGGGCAACTCGTGGGAGGGTTATTTTGGGCTGAGTCGTGGGGGTGCTGGGGAAGGGGGTTCCCGGGGGTGCCGGGGCCAAGGAAAGCGGGGTACAGAGATTGGGGAGGGGGGATGGAGGGTCAAGGGGGACCCTGTGCCCAGGAAAGGGGGATCCAGAGGTCCTCGGTGTCGGGGAAAGGAGGGGGGTCACAGGGTAGGGAGACACAGAATGGCGGGAAAGGGGGTTCAGGGGGTTCCTCAGTGCTCAAAACACGGGGGTCTGGTGTTTGGGAAAGGCAGGAATGGGAGTCCAGGGGGTCCCTGGGTCAAGGGAAAAGGGGACCTGGGGGCTGGAAAAGGTGGGGTGTCTGGGAAAGGGGGTGCAGGAGGTTATTGGTGCAGGATTAGGGCATGTAGGGGTGTCCCAGAGCTGGAAAATGGGGTGCTGGGGGTTCCTGTGGCCAGGAATGGGGGCTCAAGGGGAGTCCCAGAGTTAAGGAAAGAGGGGAAATGGAGGAACTAGCACTAGAGTGGGTCTAGAGGGTCCCTGTGCCCAGCAAAGGGAGGTCCAGGGGCCTCCAGTGTCAGGGAAAGGTGGTTCATTGGGTGGGGAGACCCGAGATGTCCTAGCAGGGGGTTCAGGGGGTCCTCGATGTTGAGGAAAGGGGGGATTGGGGACTGGGAGAGGTGGGACTGGGGGTCCAGGGGGTGCCAAGGTCAAGGCAAAGGGAGTGTGGATCCTGGGAGAGGTGGGATGGCCGGGGAAGGGGGTGCAGGGGGTCCTGGTCCCAGATAAGGGGCTGCAGGGGTGGTCTCAGTGCAAAGGAATGGGGGGTTCAGGGAGTCCCTGGGACCCCCAGGACCCCCTGCAGGAAGCACTGGGAGTGGGGAACTGGGGAGACCTAGAGATTTGGGGGCTGGGGTGGTGCCAAGGTGAAGGAAAGGGGGGAACTGGGAGAGCTGGGAAGGGGCTGCAGGGGGTGCTGGGGGAAGGAAAGGGGGGCTGGGGGTGAGGTGACCTGGGATGGCCGGGAATGGGGGCTAAGGAAAAGGGGGATCCAAGGGCTGGGAGAGGCGGGATGACCGGAAAGGGGAGGCAGGGGAGTCCTGGAATCAAAGAAAGGGGGGTCTGGAGGCTGGAAAACTGGGAATGGCCTGGCAGAGGGTCCCAGTGCCTGGGAAAAAGGGTTGATCCCCAGGGGGATCCCCAGTACGAGTCCAGTCACCTCCAGTATGAGCCCAGCTGCTCCCACTATATCCCACTTGCCCACAACATGGTCCCAATTGGCCCCAGTGTAGTGCCAGTAACTCCCAGTGTGAGTCCAGTATGATCCCAGTCTCCCTCAGCAGGGTGCCAGACACTCCCAGTTGCCCCCAGTGTAGACCCAGTCACTCCCAGTTGATCCCAGTTGCTGCCAGTGTGGTCCCACTCAGCACCAATATGGTTACAGAGACTCCCAGTGTGGGCCCAGTTTCTCCCAGTATGATTCAACTGCCCCAGCTGTGGTCCCAGTCCCCCCAGCATGGTTCCAGTATCTTCCAGTTGATGCCAGTTTGCTCCCAACATGGGTCATGAAACTCCCAGTACCCCCCAGTAAGTTTCCATTCACACCCACTGTAATCCCAGTTGCTCCCAGTATGGTCCCAGTCACCTCAAGTATGATCCCAGTCACTTCCTGCCGTTCCCAAAATGAACCTATTGTCATGCCAGTTCCTTCCAGTCACTCCCAGTATGATCCCAGTTCCCTCCAGCGTGGTTCCACTTGCTCCCAGTATTAAACCTGTCATTGCCGGGGGTAAGGAGAGTTGGGGGGGATCCCAGGACCAAGGAAAGGGGAGGGCAGGGATCAGGAGAGGTGGGATGGGGGGTCCAGGGAGAGCCTCTGCACGGGGGTCACCGGTGTCGGGGAAAGGGAGGGTCGTGGGGTCCAGAAAACGGGGTTCAGGGGGTCCCCCGGTGTTCAAAAACAACAACAACAACAAAAAAGGGGGATTCAGGAGTCTGGAAAAGACAGGAATGGGGATCCAGGGAGTACCACGTCAAGGAAAAGAGGGGCCTAGGGGCTGGGAGAGGTGGGAGGGCCGGGAAAGAGGTTGTTGCAGGGGGTCCTGGAGTTGAGGAAGGGGGTGAAAGGGAGTTCCAGTGCTGGAAAGGGGTGCAGGGGGTCCTGATGCCCAGGACTGGGGGTCCAAGGAGTCCCAAGGTAAAGGCAAAGGGAGTGTGGAGTCTGGGAGAGGTGGGATGGCCGGGAAAGGGGGTGCAGGGGGGTCCTGGTCCTGGATAAGGGGGTGCAAGGGGGATCTGGTGTAAAGGAATGGGGAGTTCAGGGGGTCCCTTGGACACCCCAGGACCGCCCTGCAGGATAAGCCAGGAGTGGGGAACTGGGGAGACCCAGAGATTTGGGGGTCAGGGTGGCCCCAGGGTCAAGGGAAGGGAGAAACTGGGAGAGCTGTGGGAACTGGGAAGGGGCTTCAGGGAGTCCTGGAGTCAAGGAAAAGGGGGGCTGGGGCTGAGGTGCCAGGGGATGGCCGGCCAGGAATGGGGGGCTGGGGGTCCCCAGGGTGAGGGAAACAGGGGGATGCAGGGACTGGGAGAGGTGAGATGGTGAGGAAAGTGGGGACAGGGGGGTCCTGGAGTTGAAGAAAGAGGGGTCTGGGGTCTGGAAAACTGGGACAGACCAGAAATGAGGGGACCCAGGCCAGGAGGAGTGGGAAGAGGAGGAGGAACAGCCAGTGGGGGCTGCTGAGACGCCCAGAGCGGGGAGAGCGGAGAGAGACAGTCCCAGACCCACGGGACCCTCGGCAGCCTGGAAGTTGGGAAGGGGGGAACCTGCAGAAAGGGGAATTTTGGGAGTCCAGGAACCCTGAAATGGGGGTCTGCAGAGGGGGTACCTTGGGACCTCCAGGACACTGATTTAGGAAGCCTGGAGAAGGGCGAGTCCTGGGACCCCCAGCAACCCAGACAGGGGGACCCAAGAGAAAGGGGAGCCCAGAGAAGGGGGACCTCTGGGATTCCCAGGATCCTCAGCAGCCTGGGGAGACCCCAGAGAGGTGGGACCCCTGAGACCTCCAGCAGTCCAGAGCAAAGAGTCAGGGGAGAAGGGACGCCTGGGGCCTCCAAAACCCCCAACATCCCTGAGCAGGGGGACCCTGGAGGGGGGGGAAGTCCAGGACCCCCAGGAACTCAGAGAGGGCAGGAACTCTGGAGAGGGGAGTCCCCCAATTCACGTGGGACCCCCCCAGCAGTCCAAATAGGAGGAACCCCTAGAACCCCAAAGTGGAGAGACCTGAGAGGGGGAACTCCTGGAAGGGTGTTTTTTGGTCTGAACCTTGGTGTTCTGGGGGAGGGGTTTTTTTGGGGGGGCTTTTGATGTTTTGGAGGTTTTTATGATCCCAGGATGTCCGGTGAGCTCCAGAGATGGACTTGGGCAGGAGGAACCCCCAAGCCAACGCACTCAGCCCTTGTTTCCCCCCAACAGGATTTGTCCTTCCCAAAGCTTGGGCGGATGGAGGAGAATGCTGCCAGGAAGAGGAAGCTGCCGTGGGCCCCCAGGCAGGTGAGGAGGAAGTCAGTGCCCCTTTGGCCCTGTCTTGTGGTGCCTGTGGGGGCCAAATTTGGGGGGGATGTGCTTGGCCTTCCCTCTGGGCTGGAGGCAAATCCCCTGCCTGTCCTTCTTCCTTCCTGCCCCAGGCCCCGAGCTGAGGACGGAGAGCACTGAGGACAAATCCCCCCGGCAGAGCCTGGTGGGAGAGGCCGTTTTGAAGGGCTCCCCGGTGCAGGAAGGCAGCGGGGAGGAAAAGGCCCAGAGATGTCCCCGGAGGAGGGGCTGCAAAGCCAGCCCAGGGTGCTCTGAGGAGGAAAGACCCGTCCTGTGCCGGGAAGGCGGCCGGAGCTTGAGCCGGAGCTCGGAGCTGGTGGTCCCTGAGCAGCCTCCCAGCAGGGAGAAGCCCTTCAGGTGCTTGGAATGTGGGAAGAGCTTCAGGAAGAGCTCCAACCTCCTCAGGCACCAGCACATCCACACTGGGGAACGACCCTACACGTGTGGGGAATGTGGGAAGAGCTTCAGGCACAGCTCCAGCATGATCAAACACCAGCGCATCCACACTGGAGAAAGGCCCTACCCATGTAGGGAATGTGGGAAGAGCTTCAGGCAGAGCTCCCACCTGATCGAACACCAGCACATCCACACTGGGGAACGACCCTACACGTGTAGGGAATGTGGGAAGAGGTTTCAGCGCAGCTCAACTCTCCTCCTGCATGAACAGGCACACACAGCTGAGAGGCCCTTCCGCTGCACCGACTGCGGGAAGGGCTTCAACCAGAACTCCAACCTCGTCACCCACCGGCGCATCCACACCGGAGAGAGGCCGTACAAGTGTGGGGAGTGTGGGAAGAGCTTCAGCAAGAGCTCCGGCCTGATCCAACACCAGCTCATCCACACTGGGGAACGGCCCTACAAGTGCTTGCAATGTGGGAAGAGGTTTCAGACCAGCTCAACTCTCCTCAGGCATGAACAGGCACACACAGGGGAGAGGCCCTTCCGCTGCACCGACTGCGGGAAGGGCTTCAACCGGAACTCCACCCTCATCACCCACCGGCGCATCCACACCGGGGAGAGGCCCTACAAGTGTGGGGAGTGTGGGAAGAGCTTCAGCGACAGCTCTACCTTGACCAAACACCAACGAACCCACCAGTAAGAGAAGCCCTATGAGTGCCCCGACTGCGGGAAGAGCTTCGGCCACTGCTCCCACCCTGAATGACCCCCCTGATGGTGAGGCAACCCCTGGAGTCCAGTGACTGTCAGTCCATCCCTTTCCACCAGAAAGGGCCAGTCCCCTTTGCCAGGGGCATTTTCTGCCAATAGAACCTTTCTTGGGGGGTGTGTGGAGATTCCTGCCTTGACTGGGACCCCCAAGGTCACTGCTGGAGGTTGAGAGCAGAGATCTCCCCCCGAGCGTTGGTCTGGGGGAGTTCCATCCATCTCTAATTCATAATTCTTGCTTTGGTGCCAGCTTGAGTAGAATTGCTTCAACAGCTGCTTTAGTGTAGAGCACTGTTCTATCTTATGCTGTACTACTGGTAGTTTTAGTGTTTGTATTGTGCAGTAAATAATTCTGATGAAGATCTTTTGTCTGATCATTTGTAACCCCAAATAATTCATTTCTATCAATAGATGTGATTTGCCATCCTTAAAACCTGGGGACAAAAGTGGTTCAGTCCCACCTCTGTAATTCCTCTAAACTGAACCTGTTGGCATAACCCAAGGCTGAGATTGGATCCAGCAGCCCCAGCACTCCACAGTCAGTTGGAAGCTCAGGTGGGCTCCTCACTTTCCCAACTCTCCTCTACCCAAAGACCCCCATGGGAGCTTTGGATCCACCAGACCACTCCCCCTTTTCCACCCTTCTCCCTGTTCCTCCCACTTTTCCATGGTCCCCTTCTACAATCTGCTAAAATATTGCAGAAAGAACTTCAGATTTGAATATTCCCTTGAGCAAAATTGAAACTCACACAAGTTATCTGTTGATACCAAAACCTGATTTTTATTAATTGCTAAGAGGTGCAAAGAGAAAGGAAAAAATAAGAAAAGGTTGGAAACTGCTAAGGTTACTCCTAGAAGCAGAGAAAAGATACCACTGAAAAGTACCTTTACCTACTGAGCTGGTGTGTGTGTGGGGGGAGAAGCAGTTTCTGCCTTTCTTTTCTCTGTCCCTGCAGCTTTTGGATGTTATCTTTGTAGCTGCAGGGGGTCTGACAGCTTTAGTTCTCTGCAATGCACCATGTGTGGTTTCACCGCTCACGCCCCTGTCCCAGGCCGTGCAGAGTCTCAGCTCAGCCAAAGCTTTGGGCCCTCAGAAATATGGTCAGGGTAGAAGGATGAGGTAGAACTCCCACATGTGGCACGGTGGTCTCAGCTCTCTCCAGGCCGGCACAGTTCCAGTCTCCGGTGGCAGGCAGGCAGCACGCGGTGGCGGAGAAAAGGTGAGGGTAGGTGGGCAGAGATTCTCAGCTACAGTCACCAGTTCTTCTCCCTTTCCTCTCCCTGATTTTCCAAAATTTGTCCTCAACTTTTATAGTGTTCAAAGGAGGTTGAATGTGGTTTCTTGGCACGTAGCCAGTTGAGATATTGGAAGAGATACGATAGTCATAAATAATGGCAGGATCTTTTGGCAGGAAAAGTCCTGTGGAAAGTCCTGGTGGGAACTTCTGGCAGAGAGCTGACACAGAATGATAAGAAGTTTTTGACAGACTGAAAAAATTTTTGGCATTTCTGTATTATCTGTGTGTTACAGATGGTTGCCATGGTAAGCGATGTAACTGGGAATGCATAATGGTTACCATGGTAACTGAGCCTAGTGATGGGAATGCGTAATGGTTGCCATGGTAACTGACCATAGTAATGGGATAATGAGCCGGTTGCCATGGAAACTGACTTCACAATCGGAATGCACAATGGTTGCCGTATTAACCGACCCCAGCAATGTCAGTGCTCAATGGTTGCCATAGTAACCCACGTAACAATGTGAATGCTTGTCTGTGTAGGTGAGCACAGTTTATTGCAACCGAGAAAGCAAACGTTTTATATCCCTTTTTTTTTTATCCCTTTAATTCCCTTTTTACTAACTAATGCTGTACTAAAAGCTGTTCTTAGTATTGTGTGAATGCCAACTAATAAAGTAGTGGTTTTGTATTTTTCAACTTTTGATCCTCTTTGCCAGTAGTTTTTTTTAAATTTTATTCTCACAGCAATAAAAGATTTTTTGTAGTGTTTGAATGACTGTTGTCTTTATTCTGGGCATGGATTTAAACGAACTAATAAAGAAGGGACTGGAATGAGGTTTCAGGGGGTTCTGAATGGGCTGGAAGAGTCCAGGATGGGGTTTGTGAGGTCCTGGATGGTCTATGGGAGGTTTTGGGGGTCCTGACCCCCCCGGCTCCCCCCAGAGATGCCACAGGACACCGTCCACAGCAAGGTCCTGGTGGGGGTCGGGGGCTTCGTGTTGGGCTTCGTCTTCCTGGTGCTGGGGCTCAGCTTCTACCTGCGGGAGAAGGTAAAGGGAGATCCCTGGGATTTGCGTCCCCTTTCCCCAGAGCGTGTGTGCCCCCTGCCCCCCCAGCCTGCTGTCACCCCCTTTTCTCTCTGCACAGAGCTCCTGAGCCGCCGGCAGCCACATCCCCTCCCCATGGCCTTGGACCCAGCTGGGACCCCCCAATCCATCCCCACCTGGAGTTTGGGGGGTTTGTGTGTCCGCCCCGACCCTGCTTTTGTTCTCACACCAACCACCCGCTCCCAGTGCTCCCAGTAAAGCTTCCCAGTTCTCTGCAGTCCTGGTGTTGAAGGGCAGGTGCCCTCCCAAAGCCCCCCCAGAATCAGCTTATCCGAACTGTACAATGGTTGGCACCCGTTGTCTTTCTGCTTCCAGGAGTGTGTATTTTTCTGCCATGTCTGGTTCAATGTTTGTCACAGCTTAATGGCTCAAACTGTATCTGCTTTGTTTAAAGAAAAAGGGGGAAGTGTAGGGATTTTGAGTGCTAATATAGAGGATATGCTGCAGCTG
>NW_026086794.1:0-11356 GCF_022539395.1 Myiozetetes cayanensis | reverse complement strand
GGTCACTGTTGACCCTTGTGATGTCAGCAATGTCCCCGATGATATAAATGGTGTCTCTGTGATGTCACCCCTGTCCTTGTGATTCCACCACTGTGCCCACCGGTGGCATCATGTCCCTGTAATGTGACCGATGTCCCTGTTATGTCACCAGTCCCCTGTGATTTCACTGATATCCCTGTGACATCACGGCTGTCCCTTTCTTGTGACCAGTCCCCTGTGATGTCACTTACCCCAATTATATCACTCATGTGCCCCTGATGTCACCACTGTCCCCTGTGATGTCAACAATGTCTCCGATGATGTCACTGCTCTCTGTCATGTCATCCTTGTGTTTCTGAAGTCACCTATGACCCCTTTGATGTCACCTATGTCCATGTGACATCACTGCTTTCCCTTTGTTGTCAGCAGTCCCCTGTTATGTCACTGGTCCCCAGTGATGTCACCCATGTCACTGCGATGTCACCAATATCCTCGATGATGTCATTGTTGTCTCTGTAATTTCACCCCTGCCCTTGTGAAGTCACCAATGTCCTATTTGATGTCACTGATTTCCCTGTGACATCACAGCTATCCTTTCATTGTCACCGCTCCCCTCTGATGTCACTGGTCCCCAATGATGTCACTGCTGCCCCTGTGGTGTCACCACTGTCCACAGCAGTGGCACCTTGTCCCCATGTTGTCACCAATGTCCCTGATGTCACCAGACCCCTGTGACATCACTGTTATATCTGTGACATCACAAATATTCTTTCATTGTCACCAATCACCTGTGATGTCACTGGTCTTTAATGATGTCACTGTTGTCTTTCTGATGTAACCACCACCCCCACCGGTGGTGGCACCGATGTCCCTGTGACATCATGGCCTTCCCTTTATTGTCAGCAGTCCCTGTGATGTCACTGGTCCCCAATGATGTCACCCATCTCCCTGTGATGTCACCACTGTCCCCTGTGATGTCAACAATGACCCCGATGATGTCACTGGTGTCACTGTGATGTCACCCCTGGCCTTGTGTAGTCACTGAAGTCCTCTGTGATGTCACCAATGTCCCTGTGACATTACAGCTGTCCATTTGTTTTCACCAGTCCCCTGTGACATCACTGGTCTCCAATGATGCCACTACTGTCTCTGTGATGTCACTACTGTCCCCAGCAGTGGCACTATGTCCCTGTCATGTAACCGATGTCCCTGTGATGTCACCAGATGCCTTTGACTTCACTGATGTCCCTGTGACATCGTGTCTGGCCCTTTGTTTTCTTCAGTCCCCTGTGATGTCACTGGTCCTCAATGATGTCACAGCTGTCTCTGTGATTTCATCCCTGTCCCTCTGATGTCATTGATGTCCCTGTGACATTGCTCCTGTCCCTTTGTTTTCGCCATTGCCCTCTAATTTCACTGTTTCATGGCTTAACCTTTCTTCTCATTAGTCCACTGTGATGTCACCCGTGTCATTGTTATCTCAGTGATGTCCCCTGTGATGTCATGGATGTCCTTGTGACATCACGGCTGTCCCCTGTGATGTCACTGGACCACAATGGCATCACTGCTTTCCCTGTGATGTCACCAATGTCTTCTGTTATGTCACCATTGTACCCGATGATGTCACTGGTGCTTCTGCGATGTTACCCCAGTCCCCTGCGACTTCACTGATGTCCCTGTGACATCACCGATAATGTCACTGGTGTCTCTGTGATGTCACCACTGTCCCTGTTAATGTCTCTGGTGTCTCTGGGGTATCATCACTGTCCCCTGTGATGTCAAAAATGTCCCCAATGATGTCCTGTTGTCCCTGTGATGTCACCACTGTCCCCAGCAATGTCATCATATCCCCATGATGTTAACAATTTCCCAGTGACATCACAGCTGTCCCCTTGTTTTCACAAGTGCCCTGTGATGTCACTGGTCTTCAGTGATGTCATCCATGTCCTTGTGATTTCACTAGACCCTTTGATGTCACTGATGTCCCTGTCACATCATGGCTCTCCCCTTGTTTTAGCCACCCTCCTGTGATATCACTGGTCCCCAGTGATGTCATTGCTGTCCCTGTGGTGTCACTGTCACAACTGTGCCCAGCAGTGGCACCTTGTTCCTGTGATGTCACCACTGTCCCTGTTATATCATGGCTGTCACCGATGTCACCGATGATGTCACTGGTGTCTCTGTGATGTCACCCCTGGTCTTGTGCAGTCACTGACGTCCCCTGTGATGTGACCAATGTCCCTGTGACATCACAGCTTTCCCATTGTTGTCATCAGTCCCCTGTTATGTCACTGGTTTCCAATTATGTCACTGCTGTCTCTGTGATGTCACCACTGCCCCCAGCTGTGGCTTCATGTCCCCATGATGTCACTGAATTTTCTGTGACATCAGGGCTTTTCTTTGTTGTCAGCAGTCCCCTGTGATGTCACTGGTCCCCAGTGATGTCACCCATGTCCCTGTGATGTCACCTCTGTCTCCTGTGATGTCACCATTGTCCTTGATGATATCACTGGTGTCACTGTGATGTCACCCCTGTCCTTGTGAAATCATCAATGTCCCCTGTGATGTCACTGATTTCCCTGTGATTCCACACTTGTCCCTTTCTTTTCCACACCACCCTGGGATGTCACCGGTACCCAATGATGTCACCCATGTCCCTGTGATGTCACCACTGTCCCCTGTGATGTCACCAATATCCCCAATGATGTCACTGATGTCTCTTTGATGTCAGCCATGTACTTGTGATGTCACCAATGTCCCTGTGACATCACAGCTGTCTCTTTGTTTTCACATATCCCCTGTTATGTCAGTCGTCCCCAGTGATGTCACCAATGTCCCTCTCATTAGCGTTAGGGTTAGAGTTTAGGGTTAGGGTTAAGGTTAGGGGATAAGGGTTTAGGGTTAGGCTTAGGCTTAGGTTTAGGCTTAGGTTTTAAGGTTAGGGTTAGGGATTAGGGTTTGGTTAGGGTTCATGTAACATTTGGGTTAGAGTAAGGGATAGGGGTACGGTTAGGGTTTAGGGTTTAGCATTAGGTGCAGAATTAGGTTTGTTTTTAAGGTTAAGTCTAGGGTTCAGTGCTGTCTAAGATCTGTCCAAGACCAAAGGTGCTGGCACAGAAAGCTCTTGCTCTTTGTGTAGTTACGCTAACCCTAACCTTTAATCATAGCCCCGAACACTCACCTTAACCCTGACTCACCATCTACCCAATGCAGTTGGGGTACCTCTCTTGGCACTATATAAAAAGGAAGAGCTTTCTGTGCGAGCCCCTTTGGTCAGGGAGTTTTCTTTGTCCTTATGGAATTTTGGCTGTCACATGACCAGTTTCAGCCCAGCGCCCCTACAAGCATACGACTGGCATTGCACCCGGGAAAGAAAGCCCTGAGCCTCTGTCTCTCCAGTGCAGTTGTTGTGTCATGCTTGGCACTACACAAAGAGTAAGAGATTTCTGTGTGTGTACCTTTGGACTGGAAGGTATCTTAGACAGCACAGAACCCTACACCTAACCTTAAAAAAAGATCTAAACCTAAACCTAACCCTAAACTCCAACCATACTCCTATCCCGTACTCTAACCCAAACTTTACTTAAACCCTAACCCTAATCTTAACCCTAACCCAAATCCTAACCCTAACCCCTAACCCCAAACCCAACCCTAACCTCAACTCAACCCCAACCTGAACCCCAATCTGAATGCTAACCCGAACCCTTAACCCGAACTCCAAAACTAACTCCAACCCGTATCTGAACTCAAACCCTGAACCCAAACTTGAACTGAACCCCAAACTCAAACCCTAACACAAAGTCTAAACCCTAACACTAAAACCTAACACTAACCCAAATACTTTCGTCAAAATAGCAGAGAATCGCACCAACAACTGCTGGCACTTTCTGCTTCTCAAGGCCAACCAGGCACACGAGGCCTCACTCCTTCACCCAGGCACAATGAGAGAAAAACACCTGCGCTTTCAGATCGCCTGAAGAAAGAGAGCGAGAGCTTCCTCTGCCTTCTTATTTATACATTTCCTTATGTAAAAATCGTATGGCATACTTGGAACATGGCCTTGGTTCCTTGGTTACAACCTGGTTACCAAAGAAGGCCTAGACTCAAAACCACTACAGGCTTTCTATCCTAGGTGGAAATGGATTGTTTGGTGTCAGAACCCCTTATGCTGAAATGGTCAGTCTGAGAACCAAAATGGAGTGTGAATGAAGATTCCTGCCAGACAAAAGCTGCCAGCAGAGGAAGCTCTATGTGTACATGGAGTGCCAAGAGTGGCTCACCAATTGCACAGGAGAGATGGAGGGTAAGGGTTTTTTTTCCTGGATGGAACTTCATTTGTTTGGTGTCAGAACACTTTCCCTGGTATTGTCAGCCTTAGACCTCAAATGGAATAAGAATGAAGATTCCTTCCAAACAAAAAGTGCCAGGACAGTGTAACCGGGTTAGTTTGAAAGGATGCCAAGATTGAAAACCAAGACACTGCTGAAAGCTCAACAATAAACCCAATATTTATTACAAAAAGTGGCCAAGTAAACGGGAACCCGAGAAACAGGAAAGGAGAGGAGTGAACCTCAGTGAAACCCCCACTCAAGCACATGGGTTGGTTTAGTGGGTTGACCCTGGCTGGATTTCAAACACCCACTAAAAGCTGCTACCTTCCCCTCCCTCTGCAATTCCACAGAGGAGAGAAAAAAACAGCTGAGGATTCCTGAGTAGAGATAAGGGTGGGGAGAAAGTTGCTTACTAATAGGCAGACCAGACTCAAAGTAGGGTTAGTTCTTAAATTTATTACTGCAGGATAAAAGCCAAAGAGAGAGAAATAAAACAGTCTGAAAAACACCTTCCCCCCACCCCTCCTTCCACCTCAGGTCTCCCTCCTCCCACCATCAGTGCAGGGGGATGGGAATGGGGGTTACAGTCAGTTGTTGTTTCTGTCACTGCTCAGGGAGAGGAGTTGGATCCTTCCCTGCTCCCCTGGGGTTCCTCCCATGGGAGACAGTCCTGGATGGACATCTCCAGTGAGTCCATCCCTCAGGCAGCAATTCTTCCCACCCTGCTGTCCCATGGGTCCCTCCTCCATGGGGTCAGTCCTTCAGGGATGAGCTGACCCGGTGTGGGTCCCCCACAGGGGCCATGAGTCCTGCTGGGAAAAACCTGCTCCAGCCTGGGCTTCCCTCTGCACGGACTGCAGGTCCCTGCCAGGACCTGCTCCATCCTGGGCCTGCCCTGGGGTCACAGCCTCCTTCCTGCATCCCCCTGCTCCAGCATGGGAGCCTTCAGGGGCTACAAGGGGGTCTCTGCACCCCGATACTCCCCCAGGGGCTTGAAGGGGTCTCAGCTCCAATGTCTGGAGCACCTCCTGCCCCTCCTTCTGCACCGCCCTTGGGGTCTGCATTGCTGTTCCCACATTCCCACTCTGCTCTTCCCTGGTTGCAATTCCTTCTGTCCCTAAATCTGTTATCCCAGAGCTGTTCCTGTTGCTCCTGATGGGCTCAGCCTTGGCCAGCGGCAGCAAGTCCGTCCTGGAGCAGCTGGCATTGGCTCCACGGGGCAGGGGAAGTTTCTGGCAGCTTCCAACAGAAGCCACCCCTGCAGCCTCCCTGCTAACAAAACCCAGCCACAGAAACCCACTGTCTTGTGCAGCTCTTTCTCCAAGCCAAGCAGGTGGGAATTGGTGCCAAGGAGCTGAAACCTGCAGGTCCAGCCTTTAGTGGAGGAAGCTCAGATTTGCCCAAGGCTGCTTTGAGTCCCAGGGCTTGGATGAGGGAATGGTGGGGTGGAGATAAGGATAAAGTCTGATAGATTGTGAGACACAAAGGATTTTCATTTTCATATCTATTCAGACTGAATTAGGAGGTGCTTGGGATCAGTATCAACTGGGGATTGCTGATATCCATGTAAAAACAGGAAAAAAGTAAACAGGCCACAAAAAAGACTTTTTTATTCGTTGTTTTTATTAATACAATATATTCACTTGGATTGCACTTCTGAGATCTGAATAACTAACCACAAAATAATTAAAGACTTGGAAGCAAATTATGCCCAGGGGCTTGTCTGGTTAAGATGCCATCACTGAGAAGAGAGTGTGGAGGAATGAGCAGACAAGGACACCATCCCTGGGGCTGGGGAAGCAGGAACTCAGAGTCACTGGTTCCAGGTGGCAAATGGACTGTGGGATGTTTCTGTGAGAGCCCATAATGGCTGTGCTGTTTTCAGGGGGAGTCCAGTTAAATTTCTTCCCCATGGCCAGTGCAGGGCTGTGTTTTGGATTTGTGCTGAACACAGGGTTGATAATCACAGAGTCACAGAATAGGCTGAGCTGGAAGGGACCCCCAAGGATCATCCAGTCCAACCCTTAGCCCTGCACAGGACCATCCCCAAGGTCATACCATGAGCCTGAGAGGATCATCCAAACACTTGTTGAGCTCTGTCAGCCTTGGTGCTGTGCCCACTGCCCTGGGGACCCTGTTCAGTGCCCAACCACCCTCTGGGGGAAGAACCTTTTTCCAAGATCCAGCCTAACCATGCCCTGACACAACTCCAGGCCATTCCCTCAGTCCTGTCCATGGTCCCCACAGAGCAGAGATCAGGGCCTGCCCCTCCTCTGCCCCTGCCCAGGAAGTTGTGACTGCAGTGAGGTCTCCCCTCAGTCTCCTCTTCTCCAGCTGAACACACCAAGTGCCCTCAGTGTGTCCATTGTGTCCCCCCAAACTGCCCCAATCTTGCAGGTGAGGCCGCCCCAGGGCAGAGCAGAGCGGGACAATCCCCTCCCTGATGCCCCCAGCACAGGCTTGGCCCTCCTGGCTGCCAGGGCACTGCTGACTCAGGGCCAACTGGCACCCACCAGCACCCCCAGGGCCCTTTCCCGGCACTGCTTCCCAGCCTCTCATTCCCAGTGTGTCCGTCCAGCCGGGGTTGCCCCATCCCAGGGCAGGATCCGGCCCTTCCCCCTGGGGAAGTTCTCAGGGCTCCTCCAGAGCCGGGAGGTCACTTTGCTGTCCCAGGGGCTCCATGGGGACCTCCCAGGGCTCGTCCTGCGCAATCTCCTGGAATCAAAGGCTCTGTGGGGACACTGCAGGATCATGTGGAATCCAGGGGCCATTGGGACACTGGGGAAACTCATGGAATGAAGGGACCACTATTGCACTGCTGAATGCCATGGAATCCAAGGGCCATTGGGACCCTGCAGGGCCTCCTGGAGCTGAAGGGACCATTGTGACACTGTCAAACCTGGCGGAATCAAGGGCCCAGTGAGACAGTGCAGGTCCTCAATCAACCCAAGGTAACATGGAAAGCACAGAAACTCGTGGCATCAAGGGGTCACTGTGACTCTATGGAACTCATGGAATAAAGAGGTTATTGTGACCCTGCAGGGCCTCGTGGAACCTTGTCTGTTGGGAAACACAAAGGGATTTGTGGTGGTGTTTCAGTGACAACCAGGAGAATTTTGGAGAGGGACCTTTACACACCCAGATCTTGATGTGTCCACACATCTCTGCCTGGGTGTGGGTGTTGTTGCCTTAAGAGACCATGGAGAAAAAGACTCCAGGCCAATTTAGGTAGGAGATAAGATAAAGAGACCTGGTCCTTTAATGAGTTGTTAGGCCTAGAGGAATACATACCATGTGTGCTCCTCAAGACAAGGGTTCTATGATTTTATAATAAGGTTATTCAATCCCAGGTTTATGCAGCCCTGGTTCTGCCCCATTCTGCCCCCTGACACACCCCTTCAGGAATTGGGTTTGGTGCCTTTGGGACCCCTTCTTCCTCATCCTCATCTTCTTCACAGCACACACAATCCTGGGAGTTCCTAAAGAGCTCTGCCTAGAAGGTCACTGTGCCTGTGTGATATCTTCTGGTCCAGTCCTTAGGGTGTTTTTCTACAATTCTACCTTGAAAAGAAGACTAAAAGTGGAGTTTAGAGAGATTCGTATGGAATGGGGTAGTAGGGTTGGGTATGTGTAACTACTCTGTTAAGGGTAAGAAATATAATACAGCTACATTAAAATATGTTCACTACACAACTAGTTCAAAAATCTACAAAAGTTTAAAAACCCAAAAAGATCTGAGATATCAGTGTGAATGGACTCTGGTGTGAGTGTTGTTATTGTGAATCTATAATTCAGTCACTGTTCAATTCTAGTAAATGCTATTGAATCCCTTGATAACTTTTAAGTTGGTCAATGATTAAGGACTACTAATCTCTTTTGCCCCCTTTTCTTTGGATCCAAATCCTTTGAACCCTGACCCTCTTGCATCCCAGGGCTCTGTGGAAATCATTGCCTTTCATAAAAAAAATAGCTATTTTTTGCGAGGTGCTCTTTGAAATTTTCCTCCTTACCTAAACTACAAAACAACTCCAGTTAGTTGTTGAAGAATTCAAAACACGAAGACAATTAAAGGAAGGAAATTAATTTGTTTTTCTCTATTTTAATGACCCCCACAGTGTGTTTAAAGAAAAGTCCATTGTTCTGAAGTACTGAGAGAAGACTGAAGAAGCTGCTCAAGAAGTCAGAAGCCAAAGCCCAAGTCCCTTGAAGCATTGCTGGGCCCCACTGAGGGCAGGCACTGACAAAGCCTCCCCAGGGACTCCTTTGAGCAGATCCTTGCAGGCCAGGAGTGCAGGCAGACAAAGGAAAGTTGCTTGTGGTGGCCTGAGGGGCAGAGGCAGCTGCCAGAGCCAAGGGCACAAAGGCCTGGGTGCCTTTGGCCTTGCAGCCCTGCCAGAGCCCTTGGCCATCTCTGCTGCAGGCTGTGCTCCCCTGGCCCTGCTGCTCCTCTGGCCTTGCAGGCTGCACACACCCCTCCTGCTTTCCCACCCCCCTCCCAGCAGCATTTCTGGGCCCTCCCTGGTGGCTCTGCTGTCCCCCAGCTCTGGCTGCTGCCATGTGCACTTGGCCTTCATGGGCTTGGATGCTGAGCCCCTGTGCCCCATGACATCCCTGAGAGAGCCCAGGCCCTTCTGCTGGGGGTCCCTGCAGAGCTGAGCAGATCCAGGTCACCTCCCATTGCTCTGCCAACCCCTTGGGGCTGCTCTGGGCCCTGCAGGTCCTTGCCCTGCTCCCAAGGGCTGTGGGGGTGCTTCATGGTCAGGCCTTGGGCTTTAGAGCTCAGGGTGGGGATTGGGCAGAACTTTGGCAGGTTTGTTGTTCTGCTGGCAGGGTCTGGTTCATGATTAGGGGAAGAGGGTTTTGGGCTGGGTCAGGATTAAAGCTTATGTTTTCATACTAACAATGCAGGTTTGGGGATGCGGTGGGCACTGAGTACAAATAAGAGTCTGGAATTCTGGGTTGTTTTTTTTTCTGTCTTGGAATTAGATCAGTGGATTCCTTTCAGTGGGAGGGGCAGCACTTTTGGGAAGTGTTGAGGTTATAAATAGAGTAAAGGTCCATTGGGAGTGTTTGCACAGTTTCAGAACCCTCAATATTACGGGAAACTGTTTTTATCTCATCAAAATCTTTCATATTTGTTGCACATCTCCTTTTCCCTCACCCAAACATCCCATCCAGTTTTTCCAAATTTTCCTGACCTCCCTAAAACCTTTCGTCTGGGTGGGGTCACCTTTATGATGACCCTCCTGACCCCTGGGCGTCATCCTGCCCTCCTTGGCCAGTCAGTTCCTGGGGACAGCCCTGGCAGCCCAGCCCCCAAGGGCACAGGATGTGCTGCTGTGCTGGAGAGGACCCTCCTCAGCCTGTGCAGCAGGGCTGGAGGTGGGGGATTCCCTGCCCCTCCCCAGCTGGGCTCTTCCTGCCTCTCACAGTTGGGCACGGGAGCTGCCCCGGGGCATCTCTGGGGCTGTGGCCACCCCTGGACTGCTCTGGGAAGTCGTGGCCTGAAGACATGAGTGTGGATTTTGGGAGAGAGTGGAAACCTCTGCAGAACAGAACTTTTGGTAATTGCTCAAGGCTTCCTTTCCAACATTTCAAGGGTTGCTTTTTTATTTATATAATTTTTTTTCTAATTTTTTCATTGTTTTTTTCACTGAAAAACCAAACCCATATTCTATGACCTGATTCACTCACTGTATGAACAGCTTTGTACAGTTACTTCTCAAAATAAATTTTCTTATCAATGATTCAAATAAGGAAATATTGCTCTGAGGAGCTCCTGAATTTTTTGAATATATTTCATAACTCTAATTTTGCCTCTTTTTCCCCTCAGCCCCATGGGGTGTCACTTGCTCTGCCCTGTCTGAGATGCCCCATGGCCTGAGGGATGGACAAGGCAATTGTGATTGTTCTTGGCTGGTCTGTGACCACTGTCCTGGGGCAGCTTTCCCAGGGTGTGCAGCACATGGAACAGACCAGGCCCTCCTCTGCTGCTCCTTCACATCCCCTCAGGAGGGCTGGTTTTGGGAGGACCCTGCAGAGCCCCCACCCTGCACACTCACACCCTGCAGCTCAACACTGGGGTTTTCCCTCCCTGGCACTGCCCAGTGCAGCCCCTGCCTGGTCCCCCCATGTCCTTGCCCCTGCCCCAGCCCAGCAGAGCAGCACAGTCAGGTCTGACCCTGCAGCAAGAAATGGAGGCCATGGAGGTCAGGCCAGGGCCTGTGTGTCTGCAGTGCTCAGGAGATCATCAGCTCGGGCAGCTCCTGCTGCCCCAGGGCCAGGGCAGCCTCTTTGCATGGCCCCTCTGCTCCCCCAGGCTGTCCTGCTCTTCTCCTGGCACATCCCATCTCCCCCCAGAGCCTTTCCCCAGGGGAACACGTCTGTGCTGGCCTGAGCAGCCCTTCCTGCAGCCCCTGCCCGTGCTCCCCACAGCCCCCGAGCTGGGGGCTGCTCTGCAGAGCAGGGGGCTGTGGGGCCCGGGGCCATGGGGGACTCTGTGGGGCTGTGCTGCTCAAGCTGGGAGGCAGAGCCAGCTGATGATGCTCCCTGCCACTGAGCACCTCCCACAGACGCTCCTGTGTGGCCATGGAGGGTGCTCAGAGGGGCCCTGCCTTGTTCCAGAGCTGGGACATGGCTTGGGGGCTGCTCTTGATTGACCTGTGCAAGTTCACTGAGGGGAAGAGAAGTCCACTTGCAAGAGTTTTCCCTGTATCCTGCTGTGTCCCCTGGGGTTGCAGAGCTCTCTTTGCCACTTCCCAGCAAGATTTAGTACTTTCTGTCTGGGTGACTCCACCCTGGGCAGGATTCTGCTCCAGGGCTCCAGTCACTGCTGACTGGATGGGACGGGCTGTCCCTGCAGATCCTCTGTGCTCTCCTGCACTTCCTCATTTCCTACACACAAGTCCTCCCCTGCCATCAGAGCCAGCACAAGCTGCAGAGCCCCAGGCAGGTGACCTGGAGATCCTTTGTCATCTCCATTGCCCATCGGCCACCAACACACAACATCTGAGCCAGCCCTCAGGCCCTGCAGTCCCAGTGGGTCC